>NC_041395.2:15914063-16206563 GCF_900747795.2 Erpetoichthys calabaricus | reverse complement strand
ATCTCTGCAAAAGGACGAAGGTCCAAGTCCTTAGAGTCGTGTTGCTTCTTACTATATGTTTGTGAGACATGGACGCTATCTAGTGACCTGAGATGAAGACTGGACTCCTTTGGTACTGTGTCTCTTCAGAGAATCCTTGGGTACCACTGGTCTGACTTTGTGTTGCTCATGGAGTCCTGAATAAGGCACATTACCTGCATTGTGAGGGAACGTCAGTTACGGCACAACGGCCATGTGGCGCAGTTCCCTGAAGGTGATCTGGCATACAGGGTCCTCATTGTTGATGACCCGAGTGGCTGGACCAGGCCCACGTAACACCTGGACCAGGCCCACGTAACACCTGGTTGCAGGAGATAGAGGGGCATTTCCGGAGGGTGGGTTTGGGCCGCATGTTTGCCTCAGGGGGTTGCTAACCAGGATCCCGAGCTGTTTTGTCGAGTGGTGGGTGCAGCAATGCATTGTACCGGTGCATGCTCCCCAACTTGACTTGACTTGATCCTAAGAGCAACATCCATCCATCCATTTTCCAACCCGCTGAATCCAAACACAGGGTCACGGGGGTCTGCTGGAGCCAATCCCAGCCAACATAGGGCACAAGGCAGGATCCAATCCCGGGCAGGGTGCCAACCCACCGCAGGACACACACAAACACACCCACACACCAAGCACACACTAGGGCCAATTTAGAATCGCCAATCCACCTAACCTGCATATCTTTGGACTATGGGAGGAAACCGAAGCGCCCGGAGGAAACCCACGCAGACACGGGGAGAACATGCAAACTCCACGCAGGGAGGACCCGGGAAGCGAATCCAGATCCCCAGGTCTCCCAACTGCTAGGCAGCAGCGCTACCCACTGCGCCACCGTGCCGCCCCTAAGAGCAACATGTACAGTGTAAAAGGAAAAGGCCCCAGAATAGATCCTTGAGGGACCCCTACAGGTGATAGGGGCTGAGGATGAGGAGAAAATGTGAGGTATGACCTGAACCATTCCGAAGCAGCTCCTTGTATTACCCACATATTGCTCAACCTGACCTAACCTGACCTGACCTTAACAATTTGAACTATATTGGTTAGTTCATTACATAAAATGGTAATGAAAATGCAGAAACAAATGCAGTGAATATGTAGTGAAAGAAATGAAGAGGGCACAAAAAGAATGGTTGGGGTACTGATGAGGGTACACGTTGTGTAATGAAGATGAAAACAAAATCCAACAAACTAGTTGAAAATCAACGGACAGTGACCATATAGGTGACAGTGACCACAGACCTGTAAATAGTCGCAGCTGTTGTGTTGAAATGCACACTTCCCTCTCCTGTCTTTGTCCGTTTGTATATCTTGTCTGAGGCAGAAAAGGTGGGACATCCAGTTTGGCAGCACAGGAAGTGACTTCAATATCCTTGAAGCTGGTCTGTCCGGGATGCAAAAGTGAACAGTGCGTTTCCAACAGCACCATCTCCCGCTCTGAGGTGGTATTACCATTTTTATCATAGCCTTGTAGTTGCGCACTACTCGCACATATCTAGAATAATAGAGTAATAAACACACAACAGAAACTCCAATATGGACAACCTGACAACAGAATGCAGATTTTAAGGGTGATATTTGTGTTGGCAGTGTAAAAGATGGCAAAGATAAGATAAAGGTTCGGGGCAACACTGCGACCCTGTATATTGGATATGCACAAAATAATAAATATTTTTCAGTGAAAAGAACATCTCCGTAGACGCGAGTCTGAGAATAGGCTATCCAAGATGGTGACACTTCTGGTTAAATAAATGGCAGGCAGGAAGAGGTGGGTCCAAGTTATGTCGGAGGTGGTAAGGTTGTCATTTGGTCAGCAGAGGGAGGAAGAGAAGAGGCGTTAACATACGAGGGGGTACCCAAAATTTTAATAATTGTTTTAATAATTTTTACTTACTGAAACTTTAGTCTCCTTCAAAGTCCTCTCCATGTGAATGAATGCACTTCTCCCAATGGTTTTCCCACTGGTGGAAACATTATTGGAATTGCTGAAGAGGAACATGTGTCCAAGGTCTGTAGTGATTTTTCTTTGTCTTCCTCCACGGTACAAAAACGTTTTCCTTTGAGTTCTTATTTCAAATGTGAGAAGATGAAAGAGTCACACGGAGCAAGGTGAAGGTCCCAAGAACTCTGAGACACAGAAGTCAATTCAGAAATCTCTTCAATAATCCCATGACGATCTCCGTAAATTGCATTGCAAATGATTTCAAAATTTTCATCATTCCTAATTGTGGAAGATTGGCCAGCTCTTGGTTGGTCTTCAAGTGACATTTCCCCTCATTTGAAACACGAAAGACACTCGTAGACCTGTGTTTTACTTATAGCTTCCTCTTTCTTTAAAAAGCAGTTTCAAGCATCACTACAGTTTCCCTAAGAGAAAACAAAATTTAATGCAGACTCGCTGTTCTTTACGATCACCCATCACAAAAATTTCAGGACACATTTAATAAGCACCAAGAAAAACCCACACAGAATGCCGTACGAACAAGTATGCTACACAAATTCGCAACTAAGTCCAGTACAGATTCTGGTTATTTTTGGGTACCATCCTGTGGATCAATGAGGAATTACCAAAGATCCTCCCCAATGGAAGTGGAACATTTTCCTAAAATCCTGCCCACTGTTAACAGCGTTCATGAAACCTTACAATGTAAAGCATTCTTCAACGTAAAGGTCCCTATTTGGTACATTCTGAATTTTGGACTAAAAACCCCCAAGACTGTTGTATAACAAATATCTTGAAAATTATTATCCCCCACATGAATTCCTCAAGAAAAGGTAGCAAATGGAAGTGTTCTGGTTGCTGAACCCCATGTGACTTGATTGCCCCCAATTACTCAGCACTGAGCTCTAATGAAAATGGACTCAAATGAGCAGGGCCAGTGGCACCTGAAGGCTTCACTGAGAAGCACCACACTTACATTCTTTGTAACAAGTCATTTCATCAAGCCAAAAAAACCAAAGAAATAGGTCTGGACCTCAGAAACAACAACAGCAACATTTATTTCTAGAGCACGTTTTCATACAAATGATTGAGCTCAACGTGCTCCACATAATGAAGAAAGAGAAAGATGACATAATAAATTAGAAAATATAATTATGGGAACAATAATTAACATAGAATTAAAGTAAGGTCTGATGGCCAGGGAGGGCAGAAAAAACAAAAACAAAACTCCAGACGGCTGGAGAAAAAAATAAAATCTGCAGGGGTTCAGAGGCCACGAGACCACCCAGTGTCCTCTAGGCATTCTACCTCACATAAATGACCTCAATTAGTCCTCATTGTATTCAAGGTTCTCATGGAAGAACTTGATGATGACGGTCATGTGGACCTCTGGCCTTTAATCCATTAATAGAGGGACATCACGGTGCTTTGATCAGGTGGTGGTGGCAAAGATCACCACCACAGAAAACTGGAAAAAGAACAGAAGAGAAATTAGGGGTTAGTACGAATTTTGGAGCCACCAGAAATGATATTGATAATTAAATGCATATAAAGAGTATCAGGATTAAACTAAAAAGAAGCGATGAGAAAGCCATGTTAAAGTAAGGTCTTGTTAGCAGTTTTTTAAAGTGCTCCACCGTATTAGCCTGGTGAATTTCTATCGGTCATCTATTCCAGATTTTTGGTGCATAACAGTAGAAGACCACCTCACCACTTCTTTGAAGTTTCGCTCTTGGAATAATAAGCAGACACTCATTTGAAGATCTAAGGTTACGATTTGGAGTGTAAGGTGAAAGGCATTCCGAGATACAGGATGGAGCAGATTATTGAAGGCTTTGTAAACCATAAGCAGTATTTTAAAGTCAGTTCTAAATGACACAGGTAACCAGTGTAGTGACGCTAGGACTGGTGTGATGTGCTCAGATTTTCTTTTCCTAGTTAAGATTCTAGCAGCTGCATTCTGCACTAGTTGCAATCGAGCAATGTCTTTTTTGAAAGAAAGAAGGTTATAATAATAATAATAACTTTTTTGTATAGCATTTTTCAATCTGGGTGGCAGAAAGCACATTTTACATTTACATTTATTTGCTTGCCTGATGTTTTTTTAATCCAAAGCAACTTACAAAAGAGGTAAACATAATCGGGTAACATCAGGCTTGGGCCTGTTTGTTCAGTAAGTGTTGTAAGTAGGACGGGTAACAAAAGTTGACTGCTACAAGTTGTGAAAGCCCAGGACACATACAGCCGCCCTGTTCCCGACACCAACAGGCAGGACACCTATTGCCACACAGCACATGGTTTATTAGCAGAACAGACAGTCCTAACACACAAGGCACAACACGGTTCCTTCTCTGCCACCAGTCCTTCCACCTTCACTCCTCCTCAGGCTTTGTCCTCTTCCTCCTGACTCAAGCTTTTAACTTCTGGCGACCGGCCCCTTTTTGTAGGGCACCCGGAAGGACTCCAGGTGTCCAACAAGCTTCTTCCGGGTGTGGCGGAAGTGTGGCCATATAGGGCCCTGAAAACGTCCAATGCGCCCCCACGGGCCCCAGCAAGGTAGAGCTCCCATGCTCTGGAAACCAAGGGGTCTGCCCTCTGTTGGTCCAGGGAAGGAACTGTCCTACAAATACTCTTTTCCCCTGGTACTTCCATACTCAGGGCTTCTGTTTTAAGTAAAAAGATGTAATAACTAATATATTTACAATGATAGCTTAACATTCGATAAATCAATTAAACTTAAAAACAAATCAAAAAACTATATGAAAGACTATAGGGCAAAGTTTTTTTTTTAAACTGATATTTACAGAGCAGTTGGGTCTTCCATCACTTCTTAAATCCATTGAGGGAGTCAGCACGTTGGACAGAGGTGGGCAGCTCATTCAATCAATTAGGAACTACACATGAAAAGAGTCTGGATTGGGACTTGATACCGCGTAGAGGTGGCATCACCAGACGCTGTTCCCTGGGAGACCTGAGTGGGCAAGAAGGAGCACAGCAGCTCACCGGTGCCTACACTCAGGTGTGACCCACTGACTACTGTGTAGACAAGCATCAGGGATTTGAACTTAATGTGTGCTGCCATAGGGAGCCAATATAGTGACCTGAAGAGAGGAGTGACATGTGCCTTTCTCAAATGATTAAATACAAGATGGGTTGCTGCATTCTGAATCATCTGTGATAGCACATGTCGGTACTCCTGCCAGAAATGTGTTGCAGTAGTCCAGCTGCGACAAGACCAAAGTCTGGACCAGAAGTTGTGCAGCATATTGCATCAGATAAGATCTGATGTTGTGGATGTTGTACAACGTGAATCTGCATGAATGGGAAACAGTAGAAATGTGGTCAGAAAAAAATCATCAATATTCACACCAAGGTTGTGTACTGACCTGGAAGGTGTTAGTGACAGTGAGCAAAGCTATGCAGAGATGAGGAGTTGAACAGATTGGCTGGCCAGGATCACAAGAAGCTTGGTTGAGCGGTAGATGGTGGTCTTTCATCCAGGTTGAGATATCAGTAAGACATGCAGAGGCTCTAGCTGATACTGCGTTGGGTTCAGGAGGAAACAACAGGTACATCAGCATAGCACTGATAAGAGAGCCGAGAGCCCTTGGGATTGGATGATGGAACCCAGTGAGGTGGTGTAGAGAGAGAAAAGTAGAGGACCCAGCACCGATCCTTGGGGTACACCTGAGCATGTCTGGTGCACTGTTGACAACTCCCCTCGCCAGGACATGCTGCTGGATTTCACATTGAGCATGGGAAACACAAAATAAGTGCAAAAATTAAAAATAAAAGAAATATAATAATTATAATAATTCCTGGAACAAATAAAAAAACTCCAGGTAGTGGATGCCTATCTTACGAGGGAAGGCTTTGATGCCATTTCCATGCATTTCACTGTTTCCAGTGCAGCTGTATGTTCCATTATCAGAAAGTACAAGAAGACACCTTTTGTTAGAAGCAAACCTGGCAGTGGTCACAAGTGCATGATATCAAAGAGTTTGGAGAGGACTGTCCTCAGAGATGTCAACAAGAACACACGCATCACTGTGAGGATAACTGTCACTGAACTGGCCACTTCTGGATGTGAAATCTGCAAATAGACAGTTGTGAGGACTCTTCATCTTTGAGGTCATTGCCCAAGGAAAACTCCATTGCACACAGCATTATCGATGTTGAAGGACGTCCTAATCTTTTCTCGTCTACAACCGAGTCAGATTCATAACGAAATCGATCAAACCACTTGTAAACAGTCTTAACTCTCGGTGCAGTGTCACCATAAACTGATTTTAACATCTGATGGGTTTCCTGAGCTTTTTGCAATTTGAAACAAAATTTCATGTTAATGTGTTGTTCAAGATCCATTATTAATGACAGACTTGAAAAACACACTTGAACTCAACAGTGGCTCACAAATGACTGACCGTATCAAACAAGCTGAAACTTGTCACAAACTCGGCTCTAGGATGGACATGTCAGAACTGGCATTGAATTGTTTTGCGTTGCTCTTGGATGGTGCTCTGCATCAACATTCACCATACTTTTTGATCACACCTCGTAGATCTCTAAAGGTCTGTACTGTTCTGTCTATCTATGCAGCTTGTTTACTTCATTTGACCCGATGTGTTTAGTTTCAAATTGATAGGACCAAGAACAGATGGAAGATGGACTCTCAAAAGCTGTTGAATGAAGAAAATATTAGGGTAGTATTTGGGGATAAAGTCCCAAATAAAGGGCGAGTACCAAAAATAAAGAAGACGAAGTAAAGGAGACAAATGGAAAGGCAACTGGACTGGATTGATATACCAGGAAAAGTGTGGGAGAGTTTAGGAGATAAGAGAGTAGATGTGTTGCGGAATCAAATTCAGAAGATTTATGAACAGGAAGGAACATCATAGGAGTGGAGGAGCAGTGGGATTGGACCCATTTATAAGGAGAACGACGATATTCAGGACTGTGGAAACTATAATGGGATAAATCCGATGTCACAAACAATAAGGGCTTATAGAGAGAAGGCTTAGGGAAGAGACCACCATAGGGGAAGAGCATTTTGGTTTTATCCTAGTGAGAGGAACAACTGATTCAGTCTTTACATGGAGACAGTTGATAGGGAAACATCAAGATAAAAAGAAAGGTCTGCATATGGTGCTTATTAATTTGGAGAAAGCTTATGATGGAGTGCCACGTCAAGTGGTGTGGAGGTGTAGGAGAGAGAAAGGAGGACCAGAAAGTATACTATATGAAGAGATTCCAGCATATATACAGTATGAGGGAACTGTGTTGGGGTAAAAGACAAGACCCCTGTTTGAGGAGCTCTGCACCAGTGGTCTTCTTGAAGTCCTTACCTCTTTGATCTACTTATGGATGTGTTGTGTCATGGGATGAAAGACCAATCACTGTGGCACAGGCTTTCTGCTGATGACATTGTGTTGTGTAGCACCAGAAAAGAGGAAGTGGAGAGCAAGTTGGAAAAATGGAGAAGAGCTTGGGATGATTGAGGGCTGAAGATAAACAAGAAGAAGATGGAACATATGAGGTATAATGATGATCAGAATTCAGAAGTTAGCTTGCCGGGAGAGCCATTGAAAAAAGAGTGGATAAGTTTAAATATCTAGGATCTGTGGAAGATCAATAAAAGTAACCCATAGAGCGAAGTGTGGATGGAACAATTGGAACAATGTATCAAGAGTATTGTGTGATCAAAGAATTAAGGTGAAGGTTAAAGGTCAAGTTTTTAAGAAAGTGATAACACCAACAATGATGTATGGAGCTGAGACATGGGCAGTAAAGAGAGAACAGGAGAAGAAGTAGGATGTGGTAGTAATGGGAATGCGGAGATGGATGTGTGGAATTACAAAAAAAAAAGACGGAATGAGAAATGAGACCATCAGAGGTGCAACAAAAAGTGGGAGAGATAAGTAAGAAGGGACAGGATTGAAGTGGAATGGACATTTGATGAGGAGAGACAATGAATATATAGGCAGAAGAGTGATGGGAATGGAAGTCCAGGGGAATAGAAAGTAAGGGAGTCCAAAGTGGAGGTGGAAGGATAAAGTAAAAGAAGATCAGAAGGAAAAGGGTCTGACTAGGGAGGAGGTGCAGGACTGAGCTGTATGGAGAAGGTTGATCAGGCACATCAACCTTACATAGATGTGGGAAAAGAGGAAGAAGAAGAAGAAGAGTGACATTGTTCACTTGATTTGATTTGATTCTTCCTCTACATTTCCTGCACATAACAAATATTCTATAAGCTAATGTACTTTACTCTGTATAATCGCACCGTACAGTGAGTTTTGTAAAATCTTCTGGTGAGTGATGTCTTACAATATCATCCATCCATCCATCCTCTTCTGCTTATCCGAGGTCGGGTCGCAGGGGCAGCAGCTTGAGCAGAGATGCCCAGACTTCCCTCTCCCCGGCCACTTCTTCTAGCTCTTCCGGGAGAATCCCAAGGCGTTCCCAGGCCAGCCGAGAGACATAGTCCCTCCAGCGTGTCCTGGGTCTTCCCCGGGGCCTCCTCCTGGTTAGATGTGCCCAGAACACCTCACCAGGGAAGCGTCCAGGAGGCATCCTGATCAGATGCCCGAGCCACCTCATCTGACTCCTCTCGATGCGGAGGAGCAGCGGCTCTACTCTGAGCCCCTCCCGGATGACTGAGCTTCTCACCCTATCTTTAAGGGAAAGCCCAGACACCCTGCGGTGGAAATTCGCGATCTCGTTCTTTCGGTCACTACCCATAGCTCATGACCATAGGTGAGGGTAGGAACATAGATCGACTGGTAAATTGAGAGCTTCGCCTTGTGACTCAGCTCCTTTTTCACCATGACAGACCGATGCAGAGCCCGCATTACTGCGGATGCCATACCGATCTGCCTGTCGATCTCACGCTCCATTCTTCCCTCACTCGTGAACAAGACCCTGAGATACTTGAACTCCTCCACTTGGGGCAGGATCTCGCTACTAACACTGAGAGGGCACTCCACCCTTTTCCGGCTGAGGACCATGGTCTCGGATTTGGAGGTGCTAATTCCCATCCCAGCCGCTTCACACTCGGCTGCGAACCGATCCAGAGAGAGCTGAAGATCACGGCCTGATGAAGCAAACAATATCATCAAAGTGTAATTTACGTAGAAGTATTATATGGACCATTCCATAATGATTTTTTGTCTCTAAACATATATATATATATATATATATATATATATATATATATATATCCATCCATCCATCCATCCATTATCATATATATATTTTTTTTTTTTTTTAAATGTTGAACCACTTGGGTTCTTTTTCGACACAGTGCATACCATGTATGACAAAGAACCTTACCTAATATAATTGGTGGCTCATGCAACAATAACAGGGAGTCTTCTTAATGTCCTTGTATAAATGTCTTGGAATCATTCGAAAATCTTACCGCCATCCTCTGAAAAGGCCAAAGGTGTCATCTACATAATGTTTGTGTCAGTTTAATTTTAGCTTATTCTAAGCCTTGGGGAAATGATGCAATGTTCTAATGAAATGCTTCTCGATTAAAGCATACATAAGAGGGCTTCCTTGTAAATTGGAGCGTGCATATCCTGCATTTTTAATATATTCTTTTCCTGATGATCTTCTTGGCTCATTACAATAAAGCTCTCCTTCATTAACCCTAATATGCCTCCTAGAACAAGGCGCATACCCCGCTGTTCAAGACCGAGGCGCCTGATTACATTATTACAAAATCAACACTTTTTCTTTTTAATAAACAGATACTGGATTCCTTCAAATCGGACTTTGATTTAAACCATAGGCTCTAAGATTTGAAGCTACAAACCCAAACATTTGGGATGTGTGCTCCCCTTCACTGCTAATTGATGGCGCTTCACAGAGTTAATTTTTATGCGTCTTGCATTCTTTTAACTTTTCTCCAGTCTCTTTTGCAGTTTAAGGTAATCCTTTCCTACCAGATTTTTACAAAAATTGTAACATTGTGTCTTAAGCACAAAAGGACTGAATTCAACGGCGAATGAGTTAGCATGAATGTAAGAAGGAATGCAATTAGCAAGGAGAAGAATGGGATTCTAATCTACTGTACCCGGCGGGCAATAAAAGAAAATTATAACATGCTGCATTATGATACCGTAAGAATACATCAATGCAGCAAATTCGAAGAAGCAGAGAAAAATTAACAAGAGAGCTCACTGAGGGGGCACATCGGTACAAAGGCAGGTGAAGTGTTGCAACGTTAAACAGTATCGGCTTTATAAAGTCCACGGGACTCCTAAGAAGACAGAAAAGTAAGGGCTATGATGAAAACCTGTTTAGTATACAAAGTGTGCACTGCTTTATTTAAATTATAGTATTGGAAATAATTAGATGCAATATTATGAGGATAAGTCAATAATTATCCACACTCTATAACAGGGGTCTCTAACTCCACTCCTGGAGAGCTACTGTGGCTGCAAGTTTTCATTCTAACTCTTTTCTTAATTAGTGACCAGTTTTTGCTGCTAATTAACTATCCATCCATCCATTTTCCAACCTGCTGAATCCGAACACAGGGTCACGGGGGTCTGCTGGAGCCAATCCCAGCCAACGCAGGGCACAAGGCAGGAATCAATCCCGGGCAGGGTGCCAACCCACAGCAGCTAATTAACTATTTCCCTTTATTTTCAATGACTTTTCTTGAGACTCTGACCGTTGAATTCTTTTCTCCTTAAACAGCACCTAAACATAAATTTGATGTGAAGTGAGCCACCAGATGACCAACTAAGTTGGGGCCTCAAACTCCAACCAACTTCACTTCATTCAGTTTCTTAATCTGAAGTCAATTTTCATTGCTAATGAAACCTGTTATTTAATTCCATGGCGCTCATTCTGCCACGGCAGACATTTCCAAAACTGTTGATTTTCTTTTTTAAAAAGAGTGCTGTCAAAATGTTTTGTGGACCTGAGCAGATCAATGTTACTGAGGCCTTCACCTTTCTCTATTTTCAGTTATTGTGTGATGGACGCAGGTTGTTTATGTGTTGGTATATTTTGTGTTTTAATATTATTTGGTTGTTAAATAAGTAAAAAAAGAAATAATTAAGAGTTCTGAGTCTTAAGTTGAGCATCAATTCAAATTAAGCCAAAGAGTTAATTAGCAGCAAAAACTGGTCACTAATTAAGGAAAGAGTTAAAATGACATCCTGCAGCCACAGTAGCTCTCCAGGACTGGAGTTGGAGGCCCCTGGTCTATAACAATGTACAATAACGTAAAAAAATCAATTTGAAAAAGCAGAGGAGACAATTCAGCTGCAGTGGGTTGGCACCCTGCCCAGGATTGGTTCCTGCCTTGTGCCCTGTGTTGGCTGGGATTGGCTCCAGCAGACCCCTGTGACCCTGTGTTCGGATTCAGTGGGTTGGGAAATAGATGGATGGATGGACAATTCAGTCCATCTGTTGCTCGCTTGCTGCCAATAGCTACAATAAGCTGTTCCCACATCTCATCCATATACAGTCATAAAAAAAATATATGAAAAAGTTTGGGAACCCCTCTTAATTCTTTGGATTTTTGTTTCTCATTGGCTGAGCTTTCCTTTTAATATCTGACATGCCTTATGGAAACAGTAGTATTTCAGCAGTGACATTAAGTTTATTGGATTAACAGAAAATATGCAATATGTATCATAACAAAATTAGACAGGTGCATAAATGTGGGCACCCCGACAGAGATATGACATCAATACTTAGCTGAGCCTCCTTTTGTAAATCTAATAGCCTCTAGACGCTGTCCTCCTATAGCCTTTGATGAGTGTCTGATTCTGGATGGAGGTATTTCTGACCATTCTTCATACAAAATCTCTCCAGTTCAGTTCAATTTGATGGACAGCCTGCTTCAAATCATCCCATAGATTTTTGATGATATTCAAGTCAGGGGACTGTGACGGCCATTCCAGAACATTGTACTTCTCCCTCTGCATGAATGCCTTTGTAGATTTCCAACTGTGTTTTGGTCATTTTCTTGTTGGAATATCCAACCCCTGCATAACTTCAACTTCGTGACTGATGCTTGAACATTATCCTGAAGAATTTGTTGATATTGGGTTGAATTCATCCGACCCTCGACTTTAACAAGGGCCCCAGTCCCTGAACTAGCCACACAGCCCCACAGCATGATGGACCCTCCACCAAATTTGACAGTAGGTAGCAGGTGTTTTTCTTGGAATGTGGTGTTCTTCTTCCGCCATGCAAAGCGCTTTTTGTTCTGACCAAATAACTCCATTTGTGTCTCATCAGTCCAAAGCACCTTGTTCCCAAATGAATCTGGCTTGTCTAAATGAACATTGACATACAACAAGCGACTCTGTTTGTGGCGTGAGCGCAGAAAGGGCTTCTTTCTCATCACCCTGCCATACAGATGTTCTTTGTGCAAATTGTACTGAATTGTAGAACGATGTACAGATACACCATCTGCAGCAAGATGTTCTTGCAGGTCTTTGGAGGTGATCTGTGGGTTGTCTGTAGCCATTCTCACAATCCTGCCCATATGCCGCTCCTGTATTTTTCTTGGCCTGCCAGACCTGCTGGGTTTAACAGCAACTGTGCCTGTGGCCTTCCATTTCCTGATTCCATTCCTTACAGTTGAAACTGACAGTTTAAACCTCTGAGATGGCTTTTTGTAGCCTTCCCCTAAACCAGGAGACTCAACAATCTTTGTTTTCAGATCTTTGGAGAGTTGCTTTGAGGATCCCATGCTGTCACTCTCCAGAGGAGAGTCAAAGGGAAGGAAGCACAACTTGCAATTGACCACCTTAAATACCTTTATATCTCATGACTGGGCACACCTGTCTATGAAGTTCAAGGCTTAATGAGCTCATCACACCAATTTGGTGTTACAAGTAATCAGCATTGAGCAGTGACAGGCACTCAAATCAGCACAATGACAAGGGGACCCACATTTGTGCACAGCCAGTTTTTCACATTTCATTTAATTTCATACAACTAAATATCCATCCATCCATCCATTATCCACCGCTTATCTGAGGTCGGGTCTCAGGGGCAGCAGCCCACCAGACATTCGCAGCAGACTCTCATTATTCGTTTGGACCTGCCTGGTCTGTCCGGCAGCCTCTCCCGCCATCTGATCCAACTTACCACCAGGTGGTGATCAGTTGACAGCTCAGCCCCTCTCTTCACCCGAGTGTCCAAGACATAAGATCGCAGATCTGATGACATGATTACAAAGTCGATCATCGAGTTGCGACCTTGGGCATCCTGGCGCCAAGTGCACTTATGGATACCCTTATGCTCGAACATGGTGTTCGTTATGGACAATCCATGGCCAGCAAAGAAGTCCAACAACTGAACACCACTCGAGTTTAGATCAGGGAGGCCATTCCTCCCAATCACACCTCTCCAGGTTTCACTGTCGTTGCCGACGTGAGCGTTTAAGTCTCCCAGTAGGATGATAGAGTCCCCAGGAGCTGCGCCTCGCAGCGCCTCTTCCAGGGATTCCAAGAAGGCTGGGTACTCTGAACTGCTGTTCAGTGCATAAGCGCAAACAACAGTCAGAGTCCTTCCCCCAACTTGAAGGCATAGGGAAACAACCCTCTCATCCAATGGGGAGAACCCCAACGTACAGGCCAACGGGGGGCCATAAGCAATCCCACCCCTGCCCGACGCCTCTCACCCACAGCAACTCAAGAGTGGAGCAAAGTCCAGCCTCTCTCAAGAGGAATGGTTCCAGAGCCCAGACCATGCGTACAGGTGAGCCCGACTATATCTAGCCGGTACCTCTCAACCAGTTCAGGCTCCTTCCCCGCCAGAGAGGTAACATTCAATGGGACATGGAAAACACAACTAAATACTGCTTCACTAAAAATCTTTGTTCGGAAAACACCGCAGTACTCAGATGTTCCTAGGAAATGAAAGACATACCACTGTTATCTTTTTTGTTGAAAGGAGAGTCAATTATTATGCAGACTGAGAGGGGTTCCCAAACTTTTTTCATATGACTGTATGTCCTAATAAGAACATATGGAATCTGACAAGTGAGAGGAGACCATTCAGTCCATTTGTTGCTGATTTCTTTAGCTAATAGCTAAATTATCCAAATATTTCATCCAGATACATCTTGATAAGAACATACAAAATGTGACCAATGAGAGGAGACCGTTCAGTCCATTTGTTCTGCTTGTTGTTAACTAAGCTGTCCTGATATCTCATCCAAATACAAGGTGAGATACAAAAATAGCCAGATTGGTAAAAAAAAAAAAAAATATATTTATTGATGACTTACAGCATTCTAGACATTGTCACCTTCTCTATACTCCCCTTCCCCGATCTCTACACCGCTCCATACGTATCTTCCATTGATTGAAATAGTGCTGGGAGTCTTCTTGCTTGATGCTCTTCAACAGGCTTGCCGTTTCTGTCTTCACTTCATCCATTGAAGAAAAATATTTTCCCTTCAGGTCACTTTTGATTTTCGGGAACAAGTAAAAATCACAGCTAAATCGGGCGAATAGGGAGGATGATCGAGGACAGGAATGTTTTGTGTCAGTGAAAAACTATTATACGGAAAAAGCTTTGTACGCATGAGCGTTGTCTTGGTAAAGCACCCCCTCTGACCTGGGCATTGAACATCTTCCACATTTTCTTGTCCTTCCTTGAAACGTTTGTGCCATTCACTTGTTTGCAAGGCAAACTGTTATCACCGTACACTGTTTTTTATCATTTCCTAAGTTTCTGTGGCCATTTTATTCAATTTCATGAGAGATTTGATGATGATTCGCTGTTCGATTTTTTCACCCGACATTATGGCAGCAAGTCGTGTAGCGATTGTTGTGCAAATACTGACTGGGCTATTGACAGGATATACCTAGCCGGTTGGTGGTTTGAGAGGGCGTGTAAGAGGAGATATAGTTCTATGATTCACGTTCAGATGACTGCCAGATGGTTTTCCAGGAAAGCCCCGAGCCCAGTCCGGTTATTTTTGTGTCTCACCTTGTATGTCATGATAAGAGCATATGAAATCAGACAAACGATAGGAGACCGTTTAGTCCATCAAGCTTGTGTCTTAAGGTAATAGATAAGTTGTCCTGATATCTCATTAAGATACAGCTTGATAAGAACATACAAAATTTCACAAATAACTGGAGACCAATCAGTCAATTTGTTGCTCACTTGTTTGTTAAAGTTATAGCTAAGCTGTCCCCATATCTCATTCAGATATGTCCTAATAAGAATATTGAAAATGTGACAAATGAGTGGAGGCCATTCAATCCATTTGTTGCTCATTTCTTTAGCTAATAGGTAAATTATTCCAATATCTCATTCAGAAAAGTCTTGATAAGAACATACAAAATGTGACCAATGAGAGGTGACCATTAAGTCCATTTGTTGTTTGCTTGTTTTTAACTAAGCTGTCCAGATATCTCATCCAAATATGTTTTGATAAGAGCATATGAAATCTGACAAATGATAGGAGACCATTCAGTCCATCAAGCTTGTATCTTAAGGTAATAGCTAAGCAGTCCTGATATCTCATGAAGATACAGCATGATAAGAACATACAAAATTTCACAAATGACAGGAGACCATTCAGTCCATTTGTTGCTCGTTTCTTAGCTAATAGCTAGGCTATCCCAATATCTTATCCAATTCCATCTTGATAAGTAACAAAATGAGACAAACAATAGGAGACCATTCAGTCCATCAAGCTCTTTTCTTAAGGTAATAGCTAAGCTGTCCCAATATCTCATCCAGATATGACTTGATAAGAAGGTACAAAATGTGACAAATGAGAGGAGACCATTCAGCCCATTTGTTGCTCGCATGCTGCTAATAGCTAAGCTGTCCTAATATTTCATTCACATATGTCTTTATAAGAAAATATGAAATCTGGAAAACGAGAGGAGATCATTTAGTCGATTTCTTGTTCATTTGTTTAGGTGATGGCTAAACTGTCCCTATCTCTCATCCAGATACATCTAGATAAAAACATACAAAATTTGTCAAAAGAGAGGACACCATTCAGTCTATTCGTTGCTTGTTTGTTGCTTGTTACATGTTGATAAGAAAATATGAAATGTGGCAAATGAGACCATTCAGGCCATTAAGCTTATTTGATAAAGTAATAGCTATGGTGTCTCAAGATCTCATCTAGATACGTCTTGATAAGGACATATGCAATCTGAAAAATGAGAGGAGACCATTTAGTCCATTTATTGCTCATTTCTATTGCTAAAAGCCAAGTTGTCCCCATATCTTATGCAGATATGTCCTAATAAGAACATACAAAATGTGACAAATGATAAGAGACCATTCAGCCCATTTGTTGCTTGTTTCTTTAACTAATAGCTAATCCTAACATGTCATCCAGATACGTCTTGATAAGAACATACACAATGTGACAAACGATAAGAGACCATTCATTCCGTCAAGCTAAGCTAAGCTGTCCCAATATCTCGTGCAAATATGTCTTAATAGGAACATACAAAATGTGACAAATGAGAGGAGACTGTTCAGTTTATTTTTGCTCACTTTTTCCTAACAACTAAACTGTCCCTGTATCTCATGCAGATATGTCTTGATAGGAACATACAAAATCTGACAAACGAGAGGAGATCATTCAGTCTATTTGTTGCTCACTTGTTGCTAACAGCAAAGCTGTTCAAATATCTCATTCAGTTACATCTTGATAAGAACACATGAAATGTGACAAATGAGAGGAGACCATTCAGGCCATCAAGGTTGTTTGTTAAAGTAATAGCTAAGCTGTCTCAAGATCTCATCCAGATATACAGGTGCTGGTCATAAAATTAGAATATCATAACAAAGTTGATTTATTTCAGTAATTCCATTCAAAAAGTGAAACTTGTATATCAGATTCATTCATTACACACAGACTGATGTATTTCAAATGTTTATTTCTTTTAATGTTGATGATTATAACTGACAACTAATGAAAGTCCCAAATTCAGTATCTCAGAAAATTAGAATATCAATTAAGACCAATGCAAAAAAAGGATTTTTAGAAATGTTGGCCAACTGAAAGGTATGAACATGAAAAGTATGAGCATGTAGAGCACTCAATATTTAGTTGGGGCTCCTTTGGCCTGGATTACTGCAGCAATGCGGCGTGGCATGGAGTTGATCAGTCTGTGGCACTGCTCAGGTGTTATGAGATCCCATGTTGCTCTGATAGTGGCCTTCAGCTCTTCTGAATTGTTGGGTCTGGCGTATTGCATCTTCCTCTTCACAATACCCCATAGATTTTCTATGGGGTTAAGGTCAGGCGAGTTTGCTGGCCAATCAAGAACATGGATACCATGGTCCTTAAACCAGGTACTGGTAGCTTTGGCACTGTGTGCAGGTGCCAGGTCCTGTTGGAAAATGAAATCTACATCTCCATAAAGTTCGTCAGCAGCAGGAAGCATGAAGTGCTCTAAAACTTCCTGATAGACGGCTGCGTTGACCTTGGACCTCAGAAAACACAATGGACCAACACCAGCAGATGACATGGCACCCCAAACCATCACTGACTGTGGAAACTTTACACTGGACCTCAAGCAACGTGGATTCTGTGCCTCTCCTCTCTTCCTCCAGACTCTGGGACCTTGATTTCCAAAGGAAATGCAAAATTTACTTTCATCAGAGAACATAACTTTGGACCACTCAGCAGCAGTCCAAAGGTGAGACACTTCTGACGCTGTCTCTTGTTTAAGAGTGGCTTGACACAAGGAATGCGACAGCTGAAACCCATGTCTTGCATACGTCTGTGTGTGGTGGTTCTTGAAGCACTGACTCCAGCTGCAGTCCACTCTTTGTGAATCTCCCCCACATTTTTGTTTAACAATCCTCTCCAGGGTGCGGTTATCCCTATTGCTTGTCCACTTTTTTCTACCACATCTTGTCCTTCCCTTCGCCTCTCTATTAATGTGCTTGGACACAGAGCTCTGTGAACAGCCAGCCTCTTTAGCAATGACCTTTTGTGTCTTGCCCTCCTTGTGCGAGGTGTCAATGGTCGTCTTTTGGACAACTGTCAAGTCAGCAGTCTTCCCCATGATTGTGTAGCCTACAGAACTCGACTGAGAGACCATTTAAAGGCTTTTGTAGGTGTTTTGAGTTAATTAGCTGATTAGAGTGTGGCACCAGGTGTCTTCAATATTGAACCTTTTCACAATATTCTAATTTTCCGAGATACTGAATTTGGGACTTTCATTAGTTGTCAGTTATAATCATCAAAATTAAAAGAAATAAACATTTGAAATACATCAGTCTGTGTGTAATGAATGAATCTAATATACAAGTTTCACTTTTTGAATGGAATTACTGAAATAAATCAACTTTGTCGTGATATTCTAATTTTATGACCAGCACCTGTATCTTGCTAAGGACATACAAAATCTGACAAATGAGAGGAGACCATTCAGGCCATCAAGGTTGTTTGTTAAAGTAATAGCTAAGCCGTCTCAAGATGTCATCCAGATACGTCTTGATAAGGACATACACAATCTGACAAACGAGAGGAGACCATTCAGTCCATGTGTTGCTCGCTTGTTGCTGATAGCTAAGCTGTTCCCATACCACATCCAGATATGTCCTAATAAGAACACACAAAATTTGCAAATGAGAGGAGACCATTAAGCCCATCACACTCATTTCATAAGGTAATAGGTATGCTGTCCCAATATCTCATGCAATATGTTTTGATAAGAACATACAAAATATGACAAGCAAGGGGAGACCATTCAGTCTATTTGTTGCTCATTTTTATAGCTAATAGTTAAGCTGTCCCAATATCTCATCCCAATATGTCTTGATAAGAACATATGAAATGTTGCAAACGATAGGAGACCATTCAGTCCATCAAGCTTGTCTCTTAAGGTAATACCTAAGCTGTCCCAATATCTCATGAAGATACAATATTTTGCAAATGGGAAGAGACAATTCAGTTCATTTGTTGCTCACTTTTTGCTAAAAGCTAAGCTGTCCCCATATCTTATCCAGATATGTCCTAATAAGAACAGACAAAATGTGACAAATGATAAGAGACCATTCAGTCAAATTTTTGCTCATTAATAGCTAGTCCTAACATCTCATCCAGATACACCTTGATAAAAACGATAAGCGACCATTCAGTCCATCAAGTTCGTTTCTTAAGGTAACAGCTAAGCTGTCCCAATATCTCATGCAAATATGTCTTGTGTGACGGATGGTCGGGGTCCATGCCTGGCCGGGACGCCCCTTCACCACATCTGCCAGGGGAACAAGGGTGGGAAGCCCAGTATCTCCCCCTGGATGCTAGATGGCAGCCTCCCTGGGTTACAGCGGTGCCTCAAACTCCCCCAGAGCTTCATGGGGGTTGGAGTTCTGTGCAGCTCTGTGGGGTTCCACAGGCGCCACCAGGGGGTGCTGCAACAGGAGCTGCTGGCCCCTTTTGGGTACTGGTTTCATCTTACCCGGAAGTGCAGCCGGATGTCAGCAATCAACCACCTGGAGCACTTCCGGGTACCCAATAAAAAGGAGCCAGTGACCACCACTCAGCGATCAGAGTCGGGTGGAAGGAGGACAAAGCTTGCTGAGGAGGAGGTGGTGGTGGAAGAGAGGAGGATAAGTGCTTGTTGTTACTTGTGTGCTTAAGTGCTTGGGACTGTGTTATGTCTGTGGGTACGGGGAAGGCATACCCCACAGATGAAGAAAAATAAAAGTTTGTTTATTTTACACGTGCCTCCAGTGTTCAATCTGTGTCGGGTCGGGCGCTATACCGCGTCCATTCTTACACTTGATAGGAACATAAAAAATGTGACAAATGAGAGGAGACTGTTCAGGTCACTTTTGCTCACATAATGTTAACAGCTAAACTGTCACCATATCTCGTGCAGATACTGTAAGTCTTGATAAGGACATACAAAATCTGACAAATGAGTGGAGATCATTCAGTCTATATGTTGCTCGCTTGTTGCTGATAACTAAGCTGTCCACATATCTCGTCCAGATATGTCCTAATAAGAACACAGAACATTTGCAAATGAGATGAGACTGTTAAGTCCATTAATCTCATTTCTTTAAGTTTAAAGCTTTGCTATCCCAATATCTCATCCGGATACATCTTGATAAGAACATACAAAATTTCATAAAAGAGAGGAGACATTTTATTCCACTTGTTGCTCACTTATTGCTAACAGCTAAGCTGTCCCAAAGGAGGAGAAACATTCGATGACAGCATTAACCCTTTACTCGGAGTGGTATTACCATTCAATGAGCCCTGAAGTTGTCTCTCATGCTCACATGTGTGACAAGGGTTAAGGGTAGAACCTACACGGGCAGTGGGGGCGCCAATCCATTAGAACATCCATTCTCACACACTCAACCAAATTGGACTACTCAGTTAACCCAACCAGTGCATTCTTTAGGTTATGTGAGGAAAACAAGAGTTACCTGAAGGAAAAGCCACACAGATAAGGAGAACATGCAAACTTCACTTGGACAAACACTGAGCTATAGACTGGCATGCTGGCACGGGTTGTTTCTTAGGGCCCATTTATACTTCACGTTCAGAACGCATACACGGACGCGTCATGGCTGCCACGTGTTCCCAACGTTCATTTGACACGTTCTCTGAGCACATCTTCAGAAATTAACGCGACACGGCACGAGTTGCAGTACCAGCAAAAAGTCGATGGGCGCAGTGTGATCAAGTTGAAACGTAACGTCAGAGTCTCTGTTTACAATCAACATGTGACAGAAAGCCGATTTGCGGATCCTACGGGATTGATTTGTGTGCTTCGATGTTTGATGAATTGTTCGATGAGGTGAAGCAAAATGCCGACATACATATGCATTCGTGGTGCTTTTATATTCAAGTGTTGCATATTCCGACACGATACATTTCAAAAGTCTCACATCTTCTGTGCCATCTTTTTTTTTTTTTGCATCTTCACAACAGTATCAGAATGTATGGCGGCGTATTTGAGCCACATAGAAAAAAAAAGTTAGGGACACAGTGATGCGATTAAAGTGGAAATTTCGGCTTAAACCTCGAAATATCCATTTTAATGTCGTAGTTTATTTTATCATTAAAGCAGGCCGTCGTAAACGTCGTCTTAAAACCGGACAAATTGTTGATCGCTATGTGCTTCTGGGGCTTCCTCCTGAATGGACAGCCACACTGAACACTTTACTTTTATGAAATTCCAGCTCTCTGTATATTTAGAATCCTTAGATTTATACTTGACCAGCAAACCCGTGATTCTTGAAAGAATCGCAAATCCAAGAAATGGCAATCACTTTCTGTTCCCTTCGATATTTGGAGGGAAGAAAAATCATGACTCTGATTGTGGTGTTTCAGAAGCGCGTTGTAGGCGCCTGCGTTCATTGTTTAAATCCATGCGGTCCCGTTTTTGTTTTTCTATGGCTGTGTCGTTAGCTAGAAGTCGTTTGCTGACGGCGGCGGATTCGCGTGCTGAAGTGACCATGGCGGAGGATCTGGGCTTGGAGGGCTACATTACTAAACGAAGGGGGCGGCGGTTGTACTGTGTACGGCTTGCTTGTGGTGTCTGGCATCTGTGCATTTATACAACCTGGCGTGCACGCTTTACCTCAAGTTTAGTTTACAGGTTGTGTTGTGTTGTTCGGGCGCTACCTACTGACTCTGGGAAGCCACTGGGTTTTACTCGGGGGCGCTGAGGCGCAGTGCGGGTGCGCTTCGGTGCTTCTTCCTTGTATATATACAAACATCACTAAACAAAGGTTGTATAAGCGGTGGTGTTCGCGTTCAGGCGGCAGTTGTATTGTGACGTGAAGTTTAGTTAACAGGTTGTGTTGCGTTGTTTGGGCAGCACCTACTGACTCTGGGAAGTCGCTGGGTTTGACTCTGGTGTGCTGAGGCGCAGTGCGCGTGCGCCTGCTCTGTCGGTGCTTCTGGCCTCTGCAATCCTTGCATATATACAAACATTACTAAACGAAGGTTGTATATGCGGTGGTGTGCGCGTTCGCGTTCGGGTGGCAGTTGTATTGTGACCTGAAGTGTAGTTTACAGGTTGTGTTGTTTGGGAGCCACCTACTGATTCTGGGAAGCCGCTGGGTTTGACTCTGGGGCGCTGAGGCGCAGTGTGCATGCGCTTTCGGTGTGTCTGGCATCCATGCATATATACAACCTTAGTTTAGTAATATAGATATCACCTTTATGATGAAATGCTTTAAAGTATGTATGCTACATTTTACAGATAAGTCGTTAACTTCATTTAAATAATGAATACTGCTAATAATTACACATGGTGGCGGAGCGGGAGCGCTCCTGCCTCACAGTAGGGAGTCACGTCCCTGGTGTTCCTTGCCTGGAATTTGTATGTTTTCCTGGTGGGTTTCCATATTGTGCTCAGGTTTCCTTCTAAAGACATGAAGGTTTGAGGATTTGGTGACGCTAAAATGACACCATTGTGTGTGTGTTTGTGTTCACCTTGCGATGAGCTGATGCTTCGTCCAGGGATTGTTTCTGTCTTGTGTCCGATGCTTGCTGGAATGGGCGCATCCCCGGATTGATGGATATACTCATTAAGCATATTGTGGCAAGATGTCCTTGGAATTTAATGGATGTTTCAAGCGATTCATAACATAGCGAAGCCAAACATTTTCTCACCGTGATGATATCTCGCACTGCCACTTAATGGAATCTTCCAGGTTTATGTAAAGTACGCATGCATAGCAGTAGCTTCCGCTGGAGCACACATTGCATCACGTTAAGTATAAAGCTGGCCTTACTTTGCATCCAGACAGGTTCTGGCCACCCAGTGAGTTTGAACTGGATTAAGCTGGTGGGAGGAGGTTATCTTCTGCTCTGTTAGTGTTTCTGGAATTTTGAGAAATGTACAATTTTGTAATTGATTTTAATTGCAATGAATTTATTACACATCAGTAAGGTGTAGAGAATAACAAATCAGAACAGATATGCCATCCCCAAGCCTTCTGGAGATCTGAGAATGAAAAAAAAGATTAATTAAAACGAAACCAAAGAAACTCAAATATCTCAAGGGCAGTAATGGTTCAGGTGATGTATTTTTATAAATAATATTCCAATATAGGGGAAAGGGAATGGAAGGTTATACTTTCAGATTATGTGTAATGGCACACAAACATAGGGAGGACATGCAAACTCTAGACAGACCAGAACTAGATGGAGGATTTCAGCCCAAGAAGCTTCATTCATAAGGCATCTGTGCTAACTCAAACACCACCATGTAACCCATCCATCCATCCATCCATTTTCCAACCCGTTGAATCCAAACACAGGGTCACGGGGGTCTGCTGGAGCCAATCCCAGCCAACACAGGGCACAAGGCAGGAACCAATCCCGGGCAGGGTGCCAACCCACCACAGGACACACACAAACACACCCACACACCAAGCACACACCAACGGGCCAATTTAGAATCGCCAATCCACCTAACCTGCATGTCTTTGGAATGTGGGAGGAAACCGGAGCGCCCGGAGGAAACCCACGCAGACATGGGGAGAACATGCAAACTCCACACAGGGTGGACCCGGGAAATGAACCCAGGTCCCCAGGTGTCCCAACTGCGAGGCATCAGCGCTACCCACTGCGCCACCGTGCCGCCCACCATGTAACCCATATAAGTGAATTCAAATCAGCTAAAATTTCTTAAAATGCAGGCACCCAAAGCTGGCTTGTAGGTTTCATATATTACAAAAGTTTATGATGGACAGTGAAAGCTCTTGGCTCTGAGAAGAATACAGATTTTATGCATTGTATTCTATTGATAGAATGAAGTTTCATAAAGAAATACCCAAGGTAAGTTTTTGTGCAAGACTACTGCTTATTACATTTAAACCATGGAGCTTTTTGTTCCCACTCTCTGATTCAAAGCAAATCCAGCAGAGATAAATCATATAATGCACAATGCCTGTCCTTGGAGACCCGTTCAACGGGAGATGTTCATTTCAGGTCGGTTCAGTAGGTGAACGAAATCTAATGCCAGGGCTGCTTTAACAGTCATTCAAGGAATGGCAGAATTGTTATTCAGACTTTGCCCAATGATCAGTTTCCTTGAAGTAAAAGCAGATTGTTTAGGCCTGTAGCCCAAGTATATTCTTAGTAGTAAACTTAAAAAAATACAAGAATTGTAAGCAGAGAGAGTTTCAAATTCAAATGATTGCTAATTGGTTTTCAATTGTGAGCTCTACCATGTTTATATAGATAGATAGATAGATAGATAGATAGATAGATAGATAGATAGATAGATAGATAGATAGATAGATAGATAGATAGATAGATAGATAGATAGATAGATAGATAGATATTTTTTTTATTTTTAAAATTATCTTTATTGATCAAATAGTAATAAATCAAATTTATATATAACAGGTAACATATAAAATCAATATTTTACAGGATACTGTATCAAATGAGAAAGAATTCCCTTGAAGTCCATATATAACATACTAATGCTTATATTAATTTGAAAAGACCCCAAAACATTTTCATTCTTCTAATTTACAATTCAAACCCCCTGAACCCGTATCAAACAAGCACTTAAAAAGTCCCAAATCATAACTTCAACATAAATATTATGATGTTACACCATTCGATTATTTCAGCTATTTTACATCATCCAAGAAACATTAAAACAAATAAAGAAAACGTAAATAATGTCTCATACATTCATTTTTAGTTCTCCATCATCAATTGAGCAAAGTACACCTTTAATCCCCCACACATTTTTAAATAAATCTAATGTATTCATCAATTTATAATAAATGTGTATTCCATTTTCCATCTTGAAAATGAACACAGCATCAGTAGCCCGTCACACATTGTTTATTATTTCGACTCTTTAAAATTGCTAATTTTGCTTTACCCAATAAATAGTTTAATAGCTGAACTGTTTGCCGATTTTCCTTGTTATATTTTGTTCCATAAATGAACATGATATTGTTAAATTTCCCCATTAAATTACTACATATTTTACTAAAAAAATGAAAAAAAAAAAAACTAAGTCTTATACATTGCAAGAATAAATGGAATATTGTTTCTTTTTGTCCACAAAATTTACATGTATCATTCTCTTTCTGCTCAATTATTTGTAAAAAGAAATTTGTGCGACAATCCCATGCAGAATTCTCCATTGCAAGTCGGCTGTTCTTTTCTTATTTGGGGGCTTATATAGCTCCCTCCAAGCAGGTGCACTCCCACCTTCCACCCCCAGATTTTCTCTCCATTGTGTGTCACATGCTGTTTTTAGTGCTGCAAAGTGTATAGTTTTTACACAACATTTATAAAGGGAAACTGTGAACGTTTTAATACAAATGGCATATCAAGATCTCCTGTGGTGTCTAATGCTATTCCCTTATGATGTACTACATTACCTTTCTTGTCACCTGTTAAAATTCTACATGTCAATTCAACTAATCTTGTCCCATTGCACATCCCATCACTCTGATATAAATTATTCAATAACATTACGATACATCCTTCTTTCAACAGTAATTCAGCTGGTAGAAGACCGGACGGTGTTAACGCTTGTAGATATTCTTCGTGATATTATAAGCTGATGTTTTCATCTTCCGCAGGATCACCACCAACTGCTTCAGCAGAGTCTATTGATATGCATTTAATCAATTTGCCGTGTAACCAATCGACAGTTTTCGAGTTAATTTGTTTGACTTCATCATTTCTCACTGCTAGGATTGCCCGGGTATTCATTTCTTCTGTTGATAATCCTTTGGGATAAAATTCTTCAATAAGATTTGGTCATAATAAGTCTTCTTTTATTAGGAACTTAAAGTGAGGAAAAACTAAAAATTTATAAGAGCTGGAAGGGCAGGAACTGTGTCTGACAAAAGCATTCACACGAACGAGAGGTGAGAGGACCATGGGCCTGGTTGAAAATGGTTGAGAGGAAGGCGGGACTTGAAAAAATCTCTTGGCAATAGTCTCAAGATTTTCTTTTATAATAGAGAGATATGAAAAACGTTTCTTTTTTAGATATGTCTTCAGCATTTCTTGCCTCGCATTTCATCCTACATTTACACACATCATTCTAGACATGGAGCACCCATGAAATGTATGTATTCCAAATGACGATATATTACTTACCCTCTACAACTCCAGGCACCTCACACACGGATAATGAGAGTTGAGTGCTGAAAATCTTCTCTGCGTCAGTGGGAGGAGATGGGACAGCAGGCTGCTAACTGCTTGCGCTGATCAACACATTTACAACACAAAAGACGCTGATAGAGAGGTGCGAAGGAATTTAAAGTGGGCCAGGATTACGAGTTTTTGTCGTAGGCTTCAGGGATTCTAGTGTTAACTACAAGCGCATTTTCAAATTGAAGCAGCTCAACGGCAAAACGAGAAGAAAAGATCAGAGTGCTGAGTTTAGAAGGTTGCCAGCAGAGAGAATAGGCGGATGGAGAAAGAAAAGATGGAATGAAATTAGGTGAAAGCTCACTGTGCGACTTACCTGCAAGATGAAGGAGCAGCTAGTGTGGTGCAGTTGCGATCAGGCGCACGTACGGAAAGGTGGAGGTTTGACATAGGGACACTGCACTCGATCAGAGGAGGATGCAAGGTGTGTAACTTTACGTCGCTTGTTATTGAGGGAGGACCTGGAAAGACATGAGGATAAGTGAGGATCAGAAAGACAAGAGGGCTAGAAGTGCAGACCACCAGGAGATTGTTTTTTTTGACTGGTCTTCTGGCTTGTAGACACTTCTTTACTGATGAATTGGTTGAGCAAAGAGAGGAGTGTTTACTTTTCTATATGTTAATGAGGACAGCTTACTTCCGATTTTTATATATTTTTGGGTAGACGTATTCTGTGCTTGTGGGTGCTCATTTTTCCCTCATTGTCTTTCTGTATAATTTCTTCACTTTTTGTTTGAGATTATTTTTCTGTCCATCCTTCCTGAATTGTCTGTGAAAGACAAAGGAGGACGAGAAGGTGTTTGTTCATCTTTTTTGTTGGATTTTCTCATCACCTTTTGCTATGGAGTCACTGTAATTATCGTATTTATACCACCTACACTTCTTATTTCTTGTTTTTGTTAATGTTCCTGCATTGAACTGCATGTATATATTTGCAGGACATTATTCTAAATAGTTATTGACACCTCCGGAATAAATCGACAACAATCATCATTGTCTGAGTCTCAGTTCTCTCATCCCCTGCTTGTTCGGTTTGTGGCTCAAGGTGCCTGAAACTGTGCAATGGTGGCATTGCACGGGGCAACACATGGCTTAATAAAAAGAATGGAAAAAAAAACAAGGAATGAATGATGTGACCACTAGGGGGTGCTAAGCACACCCACAGTCATAGCCACAGGACAGATTTTTCATTCCAGACACACCGGTTTCTTTACATTATTGCGGTTTTCTGTCTGTTCCAAAGACGTGGCCTCTTTTCTCTGTTATTAGAGCGGAAACTCTGGAAATACATCTTCAGCTGGTAAATTGCTTGTTTAAAAATTCATCCCCTGTTAGCAGAGTGGAGAATTATATACAAGCCTATCGGGAGACATTCTATCTCTTGTAGAGGCCACAGGTGAAATGATGTTCATTGTTTTCCGCCTCTCTTTGTACCATTCTGAGGCCCCATAACCAGAAAGGGCAGTCAATTCGCCTTCTCTTTGGGACTACTGGAGCTGCTTCTGGGGTGGGCTCTTCTTAATGCATCTCCCTACAAAGAGAGTACACCATGAGAGAAAAGGAACAAGGAACTTGAATATGGAAAAATCATCCAGTCATAATCCAATGTGGGGTACCATTGACTATAAATTTCCAAAAGGGACAAATAAAGTACTCTCTCATATTGTACACGAGCACTGCAGTAGCGCCTTCAAGGATCTCACCAGGTGGGCACCATGGCTTAGAGCAGGGGTGGGCAATGTCGGTCCTGAAGAGCCTCAGCGGCTGCAGGTTTTTTGTTCCAACCCAGTTTCTTAATGAGAAGTCAAATACTGCTGATGAAGCACTTATTGCTTAAGTGACATTTTGATGCTTCATTTTAGTGGTCTCATTTGTTCCCCACCCTTAATTGCTTATTTCAATCTTAAACAGCTACACTCACTGTTTTAATGGCTCCTATTAGCAATAAGATGTAAATGACAAAGCAGTCAGCAGTTCACCATCTAGCTTGTTTTGATTTACATCTGTGTGTGTGTGTTCATCATGCACTGTTTGATTTATTAAAACACTTAATAGAAAATGTGACAGAGTTAAAATCATCTGGGTAGCTGCGTTTTTCCAAAATTACCAAAGTTCAGCAGCTCTAACTTAAAAAATGGGATTCAACAAAAGCCTGATCTATCTATCTATCTATCTATCTATCTATCTATCTATCTATCTATCTATCTATCTATCTATCTATCTATCTATCTATCTATCTATCTATCTATCTATCTATCTATCTATCTATCTATCTATCTATCTATCTATCTATCTATCTATCTATCTATCTATCTATCTATCTATCTATCTATCTATCTATCACCAAAGCTGGCTATCCATCCACTCATGGTTGTATTCACACATCCCCACACTCTCTTGGAGTGTCCTATTAACTCAACGAACCCCTGAAAGCCTTAGGGCTGAGGGTCCACAACTGGATTTCAAACATCACGCAAACTCCACACCAACATTAGCCAAGTTGAGGTTTGCACCACGTCCTTCGAAAGTATGACATCCTAAGACTAACCTCTGTGCCAATGTGATGCTCAGTAGATCCGCCAGTGACTCCATCAAATTCCACAATGTGCCCTGACCTTCAGTTCTTTAATACTGTAAACCAGTAAACACTGAAAAAAACAAGTTTGATGTAATAAGCCAGGATTAGTCATGTCTTTGCATTTTTCTCCTGAATAAAAGATTATTTTCAATGCAAAGATGATTGAACTTGAATTCAAACAAGGATGCCGGGCTTCTTTTTTTTATTTTATTTTATTGTATGCTTGCTATTTGTGCACATTTAGTACTCCAAAACAATTAATTAATCAGAAAATCATACCAATTAGTCAAAAAATTCTGGCAGGACTTGGCTTTGTATAAAAATGGCATAAAAAGAAAGCTCTATTAATTATGCCCCTTGCTTTTATCTAATATTGAAGCAAAAAATCTTTCCAGTGCAGATATATCAGCAAAGGTGATGGGCTAAATTACAGCTTCATCTCTTCTTCAGCTGCTCTATATCAGCAGGAATTTTTATTAAAATCAGGGAACATTTGTATTTAACAATTTGTTGGGTATTACTTTATTTTAAAATGTTTAAGGTTGGAATCCTGACCTGTGTCTAAGGTTACAGCCAGTTTTTCAAGTAATTATCATTGCTTTGTGACTCAGACCACAAACTCGTGTACACCAGCAGACATGATGTCAAGAGAACATTAGAAATATTTTAATGAAAATAGGCTATTCAACCCAATGGTGTTCATCAAGTCGAGGTTGGAAGGTCCATGACTTCCTACTCTCTGCTACATTACTCATTCCACATGTCTGTGGTTGTCTGTGTGAAGAAAAACCTCCTAATGTTGGTGTGAAATTTCCCCTTAACAGGTTTGCAACTGTGTCCCCATGTTCTTGTTGACCTCATTTTAAAGTCACGACCTGGCTCTACTGGACTAATTTCTTTCATAATTTTAACAACTTCAATCCTGTCATCTTTTATACTCGTTCTGTTAAAATTGAAACTGTTCATCCCCTTTAATCTTCCCTCATAGCTCATACTCCTCAGGCCTGGAATCAGCTTGGTTACTCTTCTCCAGACTTTCTCATGTGCTGCTATGTCTTTTTTGAAAAATGGAGACCAAAACTGCGCCCAGTACTCCAGATGAAGCCTCACCAGTGTGTTATAAAGCTGGAGCTGAACCTCCTGTGACTTGTCTCCACACATCAGGGCGCTATATAACCTGACATTCTGTTAGCCTTCTTAATGGCTTCTGAACACTGTCTGGCAGTTGATAGTCCACTGTGACACCTAAATTCTTCTCATAAGGTGGACTTTCGATTTTCAGACCTCCCATTGTGTATTCAAACCTCACATTTCTACTTCCTACTTGTAATACTTTACATTTATACCTGGACTCAGCCTAGTCACTCTTCTCTGGACCTTTCTCTAGTGCTGTTATGTCCTTTTTGTAGCCTGGAGACCAAAACTGCACACAGTACTCCAGATGAGGCCTCACCAGTGTGTTATAAAGCTGGAGCAGAACCTCCTGTGACTTGTAATGCACACATCAAGGCGCTATATAACCTCACATTCTGTTTGCCTTCTTAATGGCTTCTGAACACTGTCTGGAGTCCACTAGAGTCCACTATGACTCCTAAATCCTTCTCATAATGGGCACTTTCTATTTTCAGACTTCCTATTTTGTTTTCTCACCTTACATTTCCACTTTCTACATGTAATAATTTACATTTAGCCCTGGAATCAGCCTAGTTGCTCTTCTCTGGACGTTTTCTAGTGGTGCTATGTCCTTTTTGTAGCCTGGAGATCAAAACTGCACACAGTACTCCAGATGAGGCGTCACCAGTGTGTTATAAAGCTTGAGAAGAACCTCCTGTGACTTGGACTCCTGTGACTTTAGCCATCTAAAAACATCACCCTGAAGTGCCACTTCTTTTAATTTGATGCCCAACCTCTCATGTGGCACCTTATCAAATGCTTTCTGAAAGTCCAGATCAATAATATCATCTGCTCCACTTTGATTGTATCCTTTTGTTGCCTCCTCATTGAATTCCAGCATGTTAGTAAAACATGACCTCCCTGACTGTTCAGTAAAACTCCTGTCCTTACCATGTGCTGCTCAATCTTATATTGAATAATTCCCTCCATTAATTTTCTTGTGATGCACGTTAAGCATACTGGCCTCTGTGTAAAGAAAAACTTCCTAATATTTAAAACTGGTTTTCCATGTTCTTGATGAACTCATTTTCAAGTCACAGTCTCGATCCACTGGACTAATTCCCTTCATCATTTTAAACACTTCACTCAGGTCTCCTCTAATCTTCTTTTGCTTAAACTGTAAAGGCTCAGCTCTTTTAATCTTTCCTCATAACTCATCCCCTGTAGACCTGGAAATCAGCCTAGCTGCTCTTCTCTGGTCTTTTTCCAGTGCTGCTAAGTCCTTTTTATAGCCTGGAGACAAACACTGCACCCAGGAATCCAGATGAGGCCTCACCAGTGTGTTATAAAGCTTGAGCAGAACCTCCTGTGACTTGTACTCCACACATCAAGGCGCTATATAACCTGACATTCTGTTTGCCTTCTTAATAACTTCTGAACACTGACTGGAAGTCGATAGCTTAGAGTCCAGTATGACTCCTAAATCCTTCTCATAAGGTGTACTCTTGATTTTCTGACCACCCATTATGTATTCAAACCTCACATTTTTACTTCCTATGTGTAATTCTTTACATTTACTGCCATTAAATTTCATCTGCCACAAATCTGCCCAAGCCTGTCTGCTGTCCAAGTCCCACTGTGATGATTTAGCAGATTCAGTTATCTGCCTATCCACCTATCTTGTTGTCATCTGCAAACCTAGCTGTCTTGTTCCAGATCAATCCTCACCAGTGTGTTATAAAGCCTGAGCAGAACCTCCTGTGACTTGTACTCCACACATCAAGGCGCTATATAACCTGACATTAAGTTAGCCTTCTTAATGGCTTCTGAACACTGTTGGGATGTCGACAGCTTAGAGTCCACTATGACTCCCAAATCCTTCTCACAAGGTGTACTCTTTGATTTTCTGACCGCCCATTGTGTATTCAAACCTCACATTTTTACTTCCTATGTGTAACTCTTTACATTTACTGCCATTAAATTTCATCTGCCACAAATCTGCCCAAACCTGTCTGCTGTCCATGTCCCTCTGTGATGAATGAATGGTTTGAGATGATCTGCCGAATCAAGAGGGGGAGACGCTTTACATGTCTTGCAGTTGACATCACTGTTTACGTAAATTAGACACATCCATCCATCCATTTTCCAACCTGCTGAATCCAAACATAGGGTCACGGGGGTCTGCTGGAGCCAATCCCAGCCAACACATGGCACAAGACAGGAACCAATCCCAGGCAGGGTGCAAACCCACCGCAGAATTAGACACACTGTATTTTGAAAATCAGGTTTACTGAAGTATTTAAGGAAAACCTGGACATTTGTTCACCAACCTTTATAGGTACATTGTAAAAAATGTCAGTAAATTTAAGGGTAAAAATACTGTAAATGATGAAAGTAAAATACCTTTTTGGAAAAAAGGAAAGTTACGTTATGTTCTACTAAAAATTATATGTACATCTTAAACAACACATTTCATTGTTTTTTACAGCCAACTTCTGTAAAATCAATATTTTCCTGCCTTCAAAATATGCTACATATGATACATTATGGTTACAATGAAAAAACAGCCATTAATTTTACAGTGCAGAACTGTTGAATAGCAAAGGTAACAACAACAACAACAACAACATTTATTTCTATAGCACATTTTCATACAAAAAGTAGCTCAAAGTGCTTTACATAATGAAGAGAAGAAAAATAAAAGACAAAATAAGAAATTAAAATAAGACAACATTAATTAACATAGAAAGGAGTAAGGTCCGATGGCCAGGGGGGACAGAAAAAACAAAAAAAAACTCCAGAGGGCTGGAGAAAAAAATAAAATCTGTAGGGGTTCCAGGCCACGAGACCACCCAGTCCCCTTTGGGCATTCTACCTAACATAAATGAAATAGTCCTCTTTGTAGTTCGGGTTTTTCACGGAGTCACTTGATGCTGATGGTCATACAGACTTCTGGCTTTTAATCCATCCATCATTGTTGGAACATCATGGTGCTTTGGGTAGATGGTGGTGGCGCACGCCACCACCAACAGGACACCGGAAAAGGAAACAGAAGAGAGAGTTTTGAATGAATAGTTATTATAATGAATTTGATATACAGAGTATCAGGATTAAATTACAGTGAAGTTATGAGAAGGCCATGTTAAAGTAATGTGTTTTCAGTAGTTTTTTAAAGTGCTCCACTGTATCAGCCTGGCGAATTTCTACTGGCAGGCTATTCCAGATTTTAGGTGCATAACAGCAGAAGGCCGCCTCACCACTTCTTTTAAGTTTTGCTCTTGGAATTCTAAGGAGACACTCAGTTGAGGATCTGAGGTTACGATTTGGAATATAAGGTGTCAGACATTCCGATATATAAGCCGGGGCGAGATTATTTAAAGCTTTATAAACCATAAGCAGAATTTTAAAGTCAATTCTGAATGACACAGGTAACCAGTGTAGTGACATCAAAACTGGAGAAATGTGTTCGGATTTTCTTTTCCTGGTAAGGATTCTAGCAGCTGCATTCTGAACTAGTTGCAAACGATTGATGTCTTTTTTGGGTAGTCCTGAGAGGAGTGCGTTACAGTAATCTAGCCGACTGAAAACAAACGCATGAACTAATTTCTCTGCATCTTTCGATGATATAAGAGGTCTAACTTTTGCTATGTTTCTTAGGTGAAAAAATGCTGTCCTAGTGATCTGATTAATATGCGATTTAAAATTCAGATTACAATCAACGGTTACCCCTAAGCTTTTTACCTCCGATTTGACTTTTAATCCTAATGCATCCAGTTTATTTCTAATAGCCTCATTGTATCCATTATTGCCAATCACTAAGATTTCGGTTTTTTCTTTATTTAATTTGAGAAAGTTACTATTCATCCATTCTGAGATACAAGTTAGACATTGTGTTAGCGAATCAAGAGATTTGGGGTCATCAGGTGCTATTGATAAATACAGCTGTGTGTCATCAGCATAGCTGTGGTAGCTCACGTTGTGCCCTGAGATAATCTGACCTAATGGAAGCATGTAGATTGAGAAGAGCAGTGGACCCAGGATAGAGCCTTGTGGAACACCATATAGAATATCATGTGTCTTTGAGTTATAATTACCACAACTAACAAAGAATTTTCTCCCTGCCGGGTAGGATTCAAACCAATTTAAGACACTGCCAGAGAGGCCCACCCATTGACTAAGGCGATTCTTAAGAATATTATGATCAATGGTGTCAAATGTGGCACTCAGATCTAAGAGGATGAGAACAGATAAATGGCCTCTGTCTGCATTTACCCGCAAGTCATTTACTACTTTAACGAGTGCAGTTTCTGTGCTGTGATTTGTTCTAAAACCTGACTGAAATTTATCAAGAATAGCATGTTTATTGAGGTGCTCATTTAACTGTATAATGACTGCCTTCTCTAGAATTTTACTTAAGAAAGGCAGGTTAGAGATGGGTCTATAATTTTCAAGAGCAGAGGGATCGAGATTATTTTTCTTAAGTAGGGGTTTAACTACCGCAGTCTTAAGACAGTCTGGGAAGACCCCCGTATCTAATGACGAATTTACTATGTCAAGAACATTATCACTAAGCACGCCCGATACTTCTTTGAAAAAATTTGTTGGTATTGGGTCAAGGGCACAGGTGGAGGGTTTCATTTGAGAAATTATTTTATGTAAATCAGGTAAATCTATCCAAGTGAAAGACTTTAATTTGTTTATTATGGGGTACTGGGGTTTAGGAGGATCCTTAGTGTTGGGGAGATATACTATGTTATTTCTAATATCATTAATTTTTTGATTGAAAAATACAGCGATAGCCTCACAGGTTTTACTGGAAGTACTTAGGAGGCATTCCTTTGAGTTACCTGGGTTTAACAGATGATCAATTGTCGAAAATAAGACTCTGGGATTACTAACATTGTTATTTATAATCTTAGAGAAATAGCAGCGCCTCTCAAGACAGACTGTGTTATTGTATTCTGTTATTTTAACTTTTAATATTTCATAGTCAATAGTTAGTTTAGTTTTCCTCCATTTACGCTCAGCTCTACGGCATGTTCTCTTTAAATCAGACACTCTTTGGGTCTTCCATGGTATAACAATGCTAGAAGATTTTTTAACTGTCTTTTCAGGTGCAACTAAGTCAACAGCAGCCCTCACTTTAGTATTAAATCTTTCCACCTTACTATTTACATTTTCCTCGCTATTATAGTTGGCATTATAAACGGACTGATTGGTTAGAATGTTTGAAAGTTTTAAAGCTGCTGATGAGTCAAAGAAGCGTTTTTTAACAATATGCTTCTCATGAGTGTTTTCTATCATTATTTCTATATTAAAGAGTAGAAGAAAATGGTCTGAAAGACCCGTATCAATGACCTGCTTTATATCAACTTTTAGTCCTTTAGTAATCACTAAGTCTAACGTATGACCTGCTTTATGTGTAGGCTGATTAACGAGCTGTCTCAAATCAAAAGAGTCCAGGAGGTTCATAAATTCTTTTACTTTCTGGTCACATTGATTATCTATATGAAAATTAAAGTCGCCGACTATTAAGAGTGTGTCATAGTTCATAATTAAGATTGACATCAAGTCAGAGAATTTATCAAAGAAAGACGCGTTGAATTTTGGAGGTCTATACACGGATAATACTAGAACATGAGAATCTCCCTGAATAATAATGGCGAGATACTCAAAAGTCTTGAATTTACCAAAACTGATATTTTTACATTTTAACCTGCTTGAGTAAATGTTTGCTAGTCCTCCACCTCTCTTTCCTTGGCGATCAGCACGAGTAAAACTGTAATCCGGAGGCGCAGATTCGATTAAAACAGCTGCACCATCTGAGCTAAGCCACGTTTCACTTAGTGCAATAAAATCTATTTTTTTATCACTAATAAGATCGTTGATAAAAAACGTCTTGTTAGTTAAAGCTCTAATATTTAATAGTGCCATATTCAATGTTTCGGAGGAGCAGAGATGAATACTATGTGCGTTATTGATATATGGAACAGGAATTAAGTTATTTTTATTAGCGCCGCTCTGCGTGTATTTTTTGTTTAATCTATGATATGTTTTTATAGTTTTAATACATTGTTCATCTAAAGTAGTAACTTTAATTAAATTATTGGTGTTTATGCCGTATTGCCTAGATTTTCTATGTGCATTAAGATTGGTTATTACAGTATTTATGTTGTGCACTTTTATGGAAGATTTTATTAAACAAAGGTAAGCAACCATAAATGGTAAAGCGCTGTTTCAGTAACATCGATGTTACGATATTTGCATAAGGACACGCCCCCTTTTACCATATTGTTCCCTTTGAATAGTAGGGGACAAAAACTTAAAGTTAGTAGACTTATTTTTTCCTGCGTGCTGAAGTGTTTTTGAGGTTATGGAAGGTGATTTATGATGGGTTGCATTCGATAAGCTGGCACACCTCTATGGCACCAAACACCACAAAAGCAAAGTTCTCCACCAGACAATGTGCTGTAACTTTCCTAAGCACTGAATTCTTTGCAATGTAAATACTTAAATGATACCTGTGTGCTATTGGGCACGAAGTTGAGGAAAGCGAAATTGTTAAATATCACTAACAACAGACCAATTGCTTTTAATACATCCAAACATTATAAGACAGTAATACATTTTTTAAGGAAATACAGATGGGAGGAAGGAGAGGCAACAATATGGGGAAGGAAAAGAGACCTAAGGAAATATACAGTATAAGGAAAGAAGGTGTAAAATACAACCTATGACAGAAGAACAAGCTAAACAATTATATGGCAACAGAACACAGATAAGGAGCAGACAAACAGACAAAAGGACCTGGGCTGGCTAACAGTACATGAAGTGCTACCAACAAATACATAAATGTACAAAAGGCGAGCAGCAAAAACTCTGAAATATCCGAGAGAGGACTGTACAGAGATAGAAACATCAGCTCATGTATGTCTTTTGGAATTGCAAAAAAGCACAAGAGATTTGGAATGGTGTATTACAGAAATGGGAAGGGTCCTTAGGGAAAGAGGAAATCACAAAGGAGGGAGTGCTGTATGCTGTGATGATCGACTTTGTGGTCGTGTCGTCGGACTTGCGGCCACATGTCTTGGACACTCGGGTGAAGAGAGGGGCGGAGCTGTCAACTGATCACCACCTGGTGGTGAGTTGGCTTCGATGGTGGGGGAGGATGCCGGTCAGGTCTGGTAGGCCCAAACGTGTTGTGAGGGTCTGCTGGGAACGTCTGGCAGAGCCCCCTGTCAGAAGTAGCTTCAACTCCCACCTCCGGCAGAACTTCGACCACATCCCAAGGGAGGTGGGGGACATTGAGTCCGAATGGGCCATGTTCCGTGCCTCTATTGTTGAGGCAGCTGACCGGAGCTGTGGCCGTAAGGTGGTCGGTGCCTGTCGTGGCGGCAATCCCCGAACCCGTTGGTGGACACCGGCGGTGAAGGATGCCGTCAAGCTGAAGAAGGAGTCCTACAGGACCCTTTTGTCCTGTGGGACCCTGGAGGCAGCTGATAGGTACCGGCAGGCCAAGCGGAATGCGGCTTTGGTGGTTGCTGAGGCAAAAACTCGGGCGTGGGAGGAGTTTGGGGAGGCCATGGAGAACGACTTTCGGACGGCTTCGAGGAGATTCTGGTCCACCATCCGGCGTCTCAGGAGGGGGAAGCAGTGCAGTGTCAACACTGTATATGGTGGGGATGGTGCGCTGCTGACCTCGACTCGGGACGTTGTGGGTCGGTGGGGGGAATACTTCGAAGACCTCCTCAATCCCATTAACATGCCTTCCAATGAGGAAGCAGAGCCTGGGGACTCAGAGGTGGGCTCCCCCATCTCTGGGACTGAGGTCACCGAGGTGGTCAAAAAACTCCTTGGTGGCAGGGCCCCGGGGGTGGATGAGATACGCCCGGAGTTCCTCAAGGCTCTGGATGTTGTAGGACTGTCTTGGCTGACACGCCTCTGCAACATCGCATGGACATCAGGGACAGTGCCTCTGGATTGGCAGACCGGGGTGGTGGTCCCCGTCTTTAAGAAGGGGGATCGGAGGGTGTGTTCCAACTACAGAGGGATCACACTCCTCAGCCTCCCTGGAAAAGTCTATTCAGGGGTCCTGGAGAGGAGGGTCCGTCGGATAGTCGAGCCTCGGATTCAGGAGGAACAGTGTGGTTTTCGTCCTGGTCGCGGAACAGTGGACCAGCTCTATACCCTTAGCAGGGTCCTGGAGGGTGCATGGGAGTTTGCCCAACCAGTCTACATGTGTTTTGTGGACTTGGAAAAGGCGTTCGACCGTGTCCCTCGGGGAATCCTGTGGGGGGTACTCCGAGAGTATGGGGTACCGGCCCCCCTGATAAGGGCTGTTCGGTCCCTGTACGATCGTTGCCAGAGCCTGGTCCGCATTGCCGGCAGAAAGTCAAACCCGTTTCCAGTGAGAGTTGGACTCCGCCAGGGCTGCCCTTTGTCACCGATTCTGTTCATAACTTTTATGGACAGAATTTCTAGGCGCAGCCAGGGCGTTGAGGGGGTCCGGTTTGGTGGGCTCAGGATTGGGTCACTGCTTTTTGCAGATGATGTTGTCCTGTTTGCTTCATCAGGCCGTGATCTTCAGCTCTCTCTGGATCAGTTCGCAGCCGAGTGTGAAGCGGCTGGGATGAGAATCAGCACCTCCAAATCCGAGACCATGGTCCTCAGCCGGAAAAGGGTGGAGTGCCCTCTCAGGGTTGGTAGCGAGATCCTGCCCCAAGTGGAGGAGTTCAAGTATCTCGGGGTCTTGTTCACGAGTGAGGGAAGAATGGAACGCGAGATCGACAGGCGGATCGGTGCGGCATCCGCAGTAATGCGGGCTCTGCATCGGTCTGTCGTGGTGAAAAAGGAGCTGAGCCGCAAGGTGAAGCTCTCAATTTACCAGTCGATCTATGTTCCTACCCTCACCTATGGTCATGAGCTATGGGTAGTGACCGAAAGAACGAGATCGCGAATACAAGCGGCTGAAATGAGTTTCCTCCGCAGGGTGTCTGGGCTTTCCCTTAAAGATAGGGTGAGAAGCTCAGTCATCTGGGAGGGGCTCAGAGTAGAGCCACTGCTCCTCCGCATCGAGAGGAGTCAAATGAGGTGGCTCGGGCATCTGATCAGGATGCCTCCTGTACGCCTCCCTGGTGAGTTGTTCCGGGCACGTCCAACCGGGAGGAGGCCCCGGGGAAGACCCAGGACACGCTGGAGGGACTATGTCTCTCGACTGGCCTGGGAACGCCTTGGGATTCTCCCGGAAGAGCTAGAAGAAGTGGCCGAGGAGAGGGAAGTCTGGGCATCTCTGCTCAAGCTGCTGCCCCCGCGACCCAACCTCGGATAAGCGGGAGACAATGGATGGATGGATGGATGGATGGGAGTGCTGTATGGATCAGTAGGGAAGGAGCTAAATGGGAAAATGCCTAAAAAGTCAATGGAAAATAATTAACCTCTTAACCGCCCTCTGCCGGATATATCCGGCATCGTAGCGTTATTGTTGACACCTTACTGCCGGAATTATCTGGCACATTTGCCTGTGGTTATGTGAATGCCTGGCGCATAGTATAACTGACAGTTTGGCGTGGGTATTATTACTACGTTGTATTTCGACAACTTTGCGGTTGTATTGGCCGATCACGTGCTGTGATTCGAAAGTGAAAGCTGTAAATATGGCGAAACGTAAACTGACTTCAAGTGAGGTTTTGCAGGTGATTTTGGACAATAATTCTGATCATGATTGTAGCAGTTCTGAAGAAGATTTTAGCGACAATGATGATCAGCAACATGCGCTGCATGATACTGTGAATGACGACGCATCGGATAATGGCGATGAGTGGGTGTATCCCCAGCATCTCAACTGGACTGCTGCCCGTTATCTGAGCCAGAAAAGAAAGATCCAAACCGTGACCGCTTGTTCAAGCTATGTCTTTTGATTGACCATTTATTTGAAACATTTCAGCAGGTATTTCAGCAGGTAAATACTGCTTGAATAAATGTAAAGTAAAAAAACAAAAATTGTTCAAATTTCACCCGGCATGGAGAATATTTAGGGAGTTGGCGGTTAAAGGGTTAATATAGTTAAAGAGAATATGTGGTGGGGAAGGAATGAATTGGTAATACAGTAAAAACCTTGGATTGCGAGTAACTTGGTCTGCGAGTGTTTTGCAAGACGAGCAAAAATTTTTAATAAATTTTAACTTGGTAAACGAGCGAGGTCTTGCAATACGAGTAGTACGTATACGCTTTGTCTGACGAGCGTCACGTGATCACAACTGAGCCGATGGTTCTTCTCTCTCCGTGGGATTGTGGATAATCGTCTCCATTGCTCGTTCTCAGTCGGCGTGCCTCACTCATATAGTCGATATCCGTATGAGTGCATACTGCTTACTATAGCATGGTGACCACGTGTGTGTGCTGTGATGGTGAGTCCCTGTCATGCACCCCAAAACACGAAACTGAGTCTCAGTACTTTATGCAAAACCAGCTTTTATTCAGCGTGAAACAGGAACAGCACGGTTACTTATTGTAGCGGGATCTACCGCTCTCCTATACAGAGACACAGCAATCAGGCAGGGTCGTGTTCAGGTTAGTGGCTAAGTAATACTGTGCTCTTGCATTTATAAAGTTCCTTGCATCACCCATCGATGGGAGGTGCTTATAGCAGGTCTGGTTATGATTGCTGGTCCGCTTATGATTTCAAGAGTTAATAAAATAACGGTGGGAGGTCGAGCTTTTAGTTACAGGACCCCTAAACTATAGAGTGATCTGCCTGCTACTATAAAAGATGCCTCTTCGGTCTCAGCTTTCAAATCCCAGAAGACTCACGACTTCAGTTTATCACACCCTGACTAGAGCTGCTGATTAACTGTACAGACTGCATCTCTGTTGTTAGTCATTAGCACTAAAACATAAGTAACATGATAGTTAGAATTTGTTACTAACCCTCACCTATTCTGTTTCTTTTCTCGGTACTCAAATGTGGCACTTGGTGCCACGGCCCATCTGCCAAGTTGTTTTGCCTGCCTAAAGTCATCCCTGATGGAGGATCGCAGGAATGGTGGGGTAGAGGCGTCCTTTCATTGGATTGGCTGGCTCAACACTGTTCAGCTGTGGAATGGCCAATAGGGGGAGGCAGCTTGATGGCCGAGGTCTCCATGACTCTAAACAAATCCAAATCATATAATGAGATATCATCCACTGTTAAATTCTGCTCCATACCTGAAAAATTAGTATTTTTATACTGTATTGAGGATTTGTTCTGTTCTGTGTATTGTATTGTATTGACCCCCTTCTTTTTGACACCCACTGCACACCCAACCTACCTGGAAAGGGGTCTCTCTTTGAACTGCCTTTCCTGAGGTTTCTTCCATTTTTTTCCCTACAGGGGTTTTTTTTGGGGTGTTTTTTCTTGTCTTCTTAGAGAGACAAGGCTGGGGGTCTGTCAAGAGGCAGGGCCTGTTAAAGCCCGTTGCAGCACTTCTTGTGTGATTTTGGGCTATACAAAAATAAATTCTATTGTATAGCATGACCGCAATCTTTTCCAATTCACTTTTACAGCGAACTGCTACAGCGCTGGGAGCCTGCACTTGTTTCGGGACGCTGTTCCCAAAAGAGTTTAGAAACCTCAGAGTGCGTAAAGCATTTTTTTATTTTGTGTCCAAGTGTAGTGACTCTTCAGGCAAAAGCAACTGCAACTTGTTAAAGTCGTAAAAAAAGAAAAAGATTCCAATGAGCTGACAGATAGCAGAGAGTCCGTTAGTTAGAGTGAAAGTTGTCCTGCACAATAACCCTCCTCCTCCTCCTCCTCCTCTCCTCTCTCTCGTCTCCCTCACACCAGCCACAATTCTTTTCAAAGGTAAAGTGCAGGTTAATTTGTTTTACGTATTTTTACTTTGTATTTTGTATTAATAATCATTTTAATATGAATATTTGTGGGTTGTGAAACGAATTATCTTAGTTTCCATTATTTCTTATGGGGAATTTCGCTTTGATATACGAGTGCTGTGGATTACAAGCACGTTTCTGGAATGAATTATACTCGCAAACTGAGGTTCCACTGTATGTAATAAGAATGTATCAATTCAAAGACTATTGCAGAAATGTGAGAAAGAAGTAGAGGAGGCATGGAAAATCAAAGAAGAGCAATTGAAAAAAGAATAAGGGTTGAAAAAAAAAAAGGTTTAAGATTATTTTTGAAGAAGAGAAAAAGTGTGTCACGTGTGGTGAAATGGTAATGGGTTACAGTGAATTAGCAAAGTGGCCAAACTGTGTGTGTGCTCAAAGCTAAAACACTAAAATGAAAAATTAAATGTAAGTGAAAGGGGACAAACAAAATAGTATGGAAACCGAGAGAGGACATGCACTATCGTTAATTTTTTTTATTGTTTCCTCGAGATAACAGACTAATTTTATCGAGATCTCGAGAAAACAAACTTTGTTTTCTCGAGATAATGGAATCATTTTATCGAGACCTCGATAAAACAAAAATATCTTGTTTTCTCGAAATAATAAAATAATTGTATCTAACGTTTAACGTTTAGCTTATTGAAGCCACGTCCTGTTTGAAGTGGCAGAAGAGCAGAACTGTGTTGATCAGCGCGTCACATTTTTATTCAATCAAGGGCTGACGCAGGCTGAAATAGGTTTATGCCTTAGTTTAGAAAATAATAATGTTAGTGTCCGTCATTTAAGAAGACAGTTAGCAAGGCTTCAGCTGTATAGGCGTCACAATCTGAGCGAGCCAGATGCCAAGAGCATCTTGGTCCAGAGTCACCAAAGCAGGTCCAATCCATGATACTACCATCACCATGTTTCAGAGATCAGATGCGGTTCTTATGCTAGAATGTAGGGTTTGCCTTTCACCAAACATAACACTTCTCATTCTATTTTGAACGCATCTGCCCTCAGGACTCTCTTCTACTAGATTTCTGGTTCATCCACGTGATCGTTAGCAAATCTTTGGAGGGGCCATCAATGTTCTTCTTGGACAGTAGTGGCTTTCTGCTTGCAAATTTTCCATGAATATAACATGAAAAAAAACACAAAAAAAACAGCAAAAAATTAGAAAAGTTCATGTTTGAGAGAAATTATGTTCATAGTTTATAAATCTATTTAATTTGTACTCATTACAGAATCACTTCTAAACATCTCTGAACCATTTAAGAACGGTCAGAAAACTGTATGCCTATCCCATTTCTATGCCAAAAATGGGTCATTTAAATCCCTGAGCACTGGAACCTGTTCTAAACAACAACTGACTCAATTATCACACTGTATCTTATGTGGACACTAGGGGTCGCTATTGCCCCTTCAACCCCAACAGACAAACAATTCTTAATAATAATTGCAATTCTCTCCTCCACTCCTCCTAGATAGATAGATAGATAGATAGATAGATAGATAGATAGATAGATAGATAGATAGATAGATAGATAGATAGATAGATAGATAGATAGATAGATAGATAGATAGATAGATAGATAGATAGATAGATAGATAGATAGATAACTTTATTAATCCCAATGGGAAATTCACATTCTCCAGCAGCAGCATACTGATACAATAAACATCTGCAATAAGATGCTGCAGATGTTCTATCAGACAGTTGTGGCGAGCTCCCTTTTCTACGCGGTGGTGTGCTGGGGAGGCAGCATTAAGAGGAAAGACGCCTCACGCCTGGACAAACTGGTGAGGAAGGCAAGCTCTATTGTTGGCATGGAGCTGGACAGTTTGACATCTGTGGCGAGTGACGGGCGCTCAGCAGGCTCCTATCAATTATGGAGAATCCACTGCATCCACTAAATAGTATCATCTCCAGACAGAGGAGCAGCTTCAGCGACAGACTGCTGTCACTGTCCTGCTCCACTGACAGACTGAGGAGATCGTTCCTCCCCCAAACTATGCGACTCTTTAATTCCACCCGGGGGTGTAAACGTTAACATTTAACATTATACAAAGTTATTGTCTGTTTTTCACCTGCATTATTATCATTCTTTAATTTAATATTATTTATTGTATCAGTATGCTGCTGCTGGAGAATGTGAATTCCCCATTGGGATTAATAAAGTATCTATCTATCTATCTATCTATCTATCTATCTATCTATCTATCTATCTATCTATCTATCTATCTATCTATCTATCTATCTATCTATCTATCTATCTATCTATCTATCTATCTATCTATCTATCTATCTAATGCAGATAAAAATTCCCGGGTGGAATTGAAGAGTCGCATAGTTTGGGGGAGAGTAGTACACCTCCCTTCTCTGGCTCACTTGCTGGGTTCACAGCAGTCCTTAATATAGTCCTTGACCCGGAAGTGCTTCTGTCCTTCCGTTCACATGACTTACCAGCACTTCCGGGTCAGATGGAGAACTTGCATTTTCTTCAGCCTGGAAGTACTTTGGGTCTTCCGTCCCCGTGACTTTGACTTTGGAGTACTTCCCGGCTATGCAGACAATAAAATCTCCCAGGTCTCCCTGCAGTGTCTCGTCGCGGCACCCACATTACCCAGCAGGGCCGTGAAGCCGAACTCCAGATCCCATGGTGGCCTGCGGGAATCCGGGATACCGTTATGCTGTAGGGAAGTCACCATCTAGCACCTTGGGGGAAGCAGTGCCCCAAAGTAGCTGCCTTCCCCCATCCTTCCATTCTTTAGGCGTCCCGGTCAGGTTGAGCTGCCGGTCGTCCATCACACTTAGTTACAGCAAAAACGTTCAATCTCATACTAACTTACAGGGGGTAAAGACTATACCATTGTCTATAACAATGACTATCCATCCATCCATCCATTATCCAACCTGCTATATCCTAACTACAGGGTCACGGAGGTCTGCTGGAGCCAATCCCAGCCAACACAGGGTGCAAGGCAGGAAACAAACCCTGGGCAGCCTACCGCAGGGCGCACATACACACCCACACACCAAGGACAATTTAGACTTTGTCTTTGGACTGTGTGAGGAAACCGGAGCAGACACAGGGAGAACATGCAAACTCCACGCAGGGAGGACCCTGGAAGCGAACCTTGGTCTCCTAACTGCGAAGCAGCAGCACTATCCAATGCTCCACCGTGCCACCCTTAACTATGACTAAGCAAACACTAATATGAATTTAACTTAACTTAAAGCTTTACTTTCTAAGTTTGGCTCTTACAACATTTATTTAGCACTAAAGATGCAAGTTGGTTATTTTTAGTAAGCCGACTCTCCCCCCATTCATTCATTATGCAGGTCTTCAGTCGTACGAGGCCTTTTTTGCCATATTTTTCTCTTTATAATGCACCACCCAGGTTAAAACTGCCAATCTCGTACCCACACTCTGTGCTTACACAGCCATGCACTTGTAATGTGGGCCGTTGTGGTGGTTTGCTGTTGTCCTCCTGGAAAATCCAGGGACGTCCCGAGAAAAGACAACGTCTGGAGTACAGCATGTGCTGCTCCAAAATGTGTCCTCACAGATGCCAGGGGCACTGACACACCCCCTTACCATGGCAGATGCTGACCTTTGAACCCGACGCTGATAGCAGCTTGGATGCTCCTTTTCCTCTTTTGCTCAGAGATCACAACAACTGTGTGAGATGTTGACTTGTTGGAATTTCAAACCACAATGGTTATTTCTGTACTGCGTTTTTATAAGAATGCAGCTTAAAGTGTTTTACAAGATGTCACTGACATAGTTACGAGAAAAAAAAAATGAGCTAAGAATAACAATTAATTAATAAATAGATCCATATGAAGTTACTGTACATAAAATAGGCACAAGTGGAACCCCACTGTGACAAAATGCATGGAACCTGTAAAGCTCAACCCTGACATCGACACAGGTTTAAAGCACACAAGCGGTTTTTATTTTCTTTCCGTTTGTAGAGAACGTCCTCTCCGTTGCCACGAGCCCACAGCACAGTCCCAAGCACAAGACTTTTACTTTTCTTCTTTTCCTCCTCCACTCCTCCTGGTCAAGTTTCGTCTCCCTCCTCTGGACTCTGGCTCCCGGAGTAGTGGCTGCTGGCCTCTTTTATAACATCCCTGGAAGTGCTCCAGGTGCTTGATGACCTATTGCCGGCAGCACCATCAGCAGCAGCTACAGCACCCTCTGGAAGCGCCCACGGAGCCCAACAGGGCTGCACCAAACTCCAACTCCCATGAAGCCCTGCGGGAGTCCTAGGCACCACTGCACCGCAGAAGGGGGCTGCCATCTAGCGTTCCGGGGGAGGTACTGTCCTGACCAGGCTGCTCTGCCCAGGTCGGGCAAGGACCATAAAATATTTTGTTATGACGGAAATTTCGTTTTGACGAATATGGGGATATTTTGTTTAATAATTTGAGTGGAGTCGCCGTTGATTCGCCATCTCTAACAGCAGCAGCACAATGACACCTCCATAGCTGCTCTGCTGCCTCTGCTAAACAGTAAACCAATAGCAAAGTAATCAGTTGTCCTCTGCGGGATCAGACTTACCGCGCAATGAGCTTGTGGCATGATGTTTAGAACATTTAACACCGGGTGTAGCCGCTGAAGTGTAAGGCGAAAGAAATCTCTCAGTCCAAAAGTTCGTTTTAAAAATTTTTAGTGAAAGTTAAAAGCAAATAATCCACACAAGAAAAAAGTAGTTACACACGTAGAATAAAAGACAAAATAAAGGAAATATGTGTCTTCTCTAAACTTAGCTTTTCTTGAGAAACTTTAGGTATTTCTGTACTTAAAAGTTCTTTTCTTCTTCTTCTATACTTAAAGATTCTTAACTTCTTATATACTTAAAGATTCTTAGCTTCTTCTTCTGTATGCTTTAAACATACGGCACAGCACTTATATAAACGTTACTTCACACACTCAAAAGGTCCATAGGCCCGTAGGCACGGGCACAGTTTAAAACCTTGTGCCCTCTATCCCTGACACATGGCAAGGCTGGTAACTAACTGAAGAATAATGTTTAGTCAAAGCAGATAGAAATAGCAAGAATATACCAATTTTACTCAACTTATGGGGGTTTTAGGAACCTCCCATAGATTATGCATTGTCATCTAGTAAAGTATTTATGAATTTTATAGAACTAGGAAATGGCTCTTACTCCGGGCGTTGACCTGCGTCCAACTCTGTGACCCAAGCTTCACAATACCTGTAAAAAAAAAAAAAACAGCACTTCTTAAAATGCAAAAAATATTTTATTTGAAAATAAGACGTTAGATGTAACCAGGGTTGCCAGATTTCCAAAATCTCAGATCGGGACAGCCACCATTTTCGAGCAACCAACTAAAATGATGTTAGGGAACTATCCATCCATCCATTTTCCAACCCGCTGAATCCAAACACAGGGTCACGGGGGTCTGCTGGACCCAATCCCAGCCAACACAGGGCACAAGGCAGGAACCAATCCCGGGCAGGGTGCCAACCTACCGCAGTGTTAGGGAACTAAGGAAGACAAAAAAAAATATCATTATAATTAAATTAGAATTATAGATTGTGGGACGCCTTCACGCTGGAAGGACTGGGTGAGGGAGCATATCCAGAGCATTACCTCCCCTGGAACTCTAGATGGCAGCCCCCCAGGGTGCAGCGCTGCCTCGGACTCCCACAGGGCTCCATGGGAGTTGGAGTTTGATACAACCCTGTTGGGATCCATGGGCACTGCCAGGGGGTGCTGCAGCAGCTGCCGAGCCCCTATGGACAACTCTCCCACCACACCCGGAAGTGCTGCCAGAAATGCATCAACGAGCACCTCCAGGTGCCTTTTAAAAGAGGAAAGCAGGCACCACTCGGAGAGCCAGAATCAGGAGGAGGGAGATAAAGCATGTCTAGAATAGTGGAGGAGGAAAAAAAGAGAAATTAAAGAAGAAGAAATTTGGGTGGTGCTGTGCTTGGGGACTGTGCTAGACTTGTGGGAAACGGGGAAAGGTGTTTCCCACGAAGAAAAAAATAAAAATAAAAAATCGTGTGTGTCTTGAACTTGTGTCCTGCGTTTGTCTGTGTCGAGTCGGGGAGGTGGTGCACCCTCTTCAGGCCACAAGATATATAAACATGTATGATCTAAACATATACGTATATGTAATGAGTACACATATAGAAGAAGATATAAAAATAGTCACAGAACAATCATCACTTTTAAAATGAATTACACACGAGCACAAACAGCCATGATGAGCATGAGAAACATACGATGACACAAGCAAATGACGTACACAAACACACATGATTCAAACACTTAGATTCAGCTGACAGTTACAAATTTTAAATTCATAAATGTTCAAAATGTAGTGATCTTCTTTAACTAGATATTCAATATTAAGATTCTACATACAATTTTTGTTCAGTCAGGAATTTCAGAGGCAATGTGGGAGTCAGAATTCAGCTCTACCTGTATGTTGTCACTTGTACACTTACTCTCCAAGACTCAACGAGACTCCCCGAGACCGGAGATTTCACAGCAGACTGTCACTTTCTTCATTTCCTGAGGAAGGGGCCTGAGTTACCTCAGAAGTTTGCATATTGTAATTTTTTTAGTTAGTCAATAAAAGGGATCATCTTGCCTGACTTCTCACTACATTAATAAATGGCTAACACGGTACAACACTCTAGTTAGTACTTTTGGTGAAAGTACACTTAAGTATTTTTTATTTTACATTTTTATCTTCAGTGGCCATATTTGGTCAAAAAAAGTTAATTAAACAGAAATTTACATTTTGTTAAAAGGAAATTTGTTAAACATGATGTTGTATGAAGGTTTGCTCAGGCCAACAAAAAATATTCTGAAAATTGTGTTACTTCGGTATTCACTATAACAGGATTTGACCTTCATATAATTAGCAGAAGGGTAGTGTCCTTATATATACATTGTCACACACATGCGCATGTGAGGCAGCTAAAGGTACAATTCCATGTCTGACCAGAGGGAGGCGAGGTACACTGACTTTTTCTTTCAATCCTCAAACCATTCATGGGAAATTGCACAGGGTTCCGGCGCCCCGTGACGACGTCACTTCCGGTTCTGGGTGCCATCATGATGCCACTTCCGGTTCCGGTGGCCATGTCAACGTCACTTCCTGCACAGAAGACACCACTTTCTGGTTTCACCGCCTGTGATGATGTCACTTCCGGTTCTGGTGCCCATGATCACGTCAATTCCTGTCCACATCTTTAAAACTGCCATCTTTGCCTCATATCATCAGTTCTGTTTTGGACTTTGAACCAGACACAACTCTACAAAATCCAGTCCTTTATGAAGCCAGGGCATAATATATACGGATGGCTGCCCCAAACATTTTTATGTCTCCTGTCCATTCTTGTGACAACGTACTATCATAATGTAAGTCTCTAAATGTGAGTCCGGGATAAGGTCAGATGGCCTAAAGAGCAAACAATAAATAAATAAATAAACAAATAAATAAATAAATAAATAAAAACTTACAGCTAATCTGGAGGAAAAAAAAATAAAATAGGGCAGGGTTCAAGGCCAAAAGACCACCCATACACAACTGGGCATTCTACCTAACGTAAATGTCCATAAGTCAATCCTGATTGTTTCCAGGATTTGTCCCAGAGGATTCGATGCAGTGGGCCTCCAGACAGCTGAGACCTCTGCCTCCATTCAAGCATCACAGGTGGCTGCACAGGACTTGGATCAGGAGAACCGGAAAAGAAGGAAAAAATCCACTGGATATTGTATATATTGTGATATGGATGCTGTATAGTGCCCAACCCGACACAGACTGACACCAGAGGCACATGTAAAAACACTAAGACCTTTATTTTTCTTCAGCTGGAGGGCACGTCTTCCCCGTGAACCACCCAGCCACAACACAGTCCCAAACCACAGTACAGTCACCAAGCACCTTCTTGTCGCACCACCACTCCTCCTCAGCAAGCTTCGTCCTCCACCTCCCGACTCTGGCCGCCGTGTGGTGGTTGCTGGCTCCTTTTTATCAGGCACCCAGAAGTGCTCCAGGTGGTTGATTGCTGACATCTGGCTGCACTTCCGGGTAAGGTGAAACCAGTTCCCAAAAGGGGCCAGCTGCTCCTGTTGCAGCACCTCCTGGCGGCGCCTGCGGAACCCCACAGAGCTGCACAGAACTCCAACCCCCATGAAGCCCTGGGGGAGTCCGAGGCACTGCTGCAACCCAGGGGTGCTGCCATCTAGCGTCCAGGGGGAGATACTGGGCTTCCCACCCTTGTCCCCCTGGTAGATGTGGTGAAGGGGCGTCCCGGCCATCTGTCACAATATATATATATATATATATATATATATATATATACTGTATATATATATTTTTTTTTTATTTTGTTGTAAATTCTATAAATTTATATTCTAACACACGGTAGCATGGCAGTGAAACAATTTGACCCTTGCCAGCGCTTTTATCATCTTGTATTCTAATGCGACAATCATAATATGCAGATTTAAGCAAATCTATCTAATGCAACACCTGAAAAGAACATTTAAATAATGTACTTCATAATCACACTTAAAGCAGACTTATGAACTGGAACAACTACATAAACTGTATGACTGCGGCATAAAAATTAATGATATTAAGTCTGCACGACTTTCTTGTATTTTTATGAACCGCTTGTGATGTCAATGGCAGATTTGTCATTATTTACAAAACTGTCAGACTTAATTATTAATTGTTATGTACTATTAATTTTACTATGTAGACTGTTATTTATTTTTAATTATTATATACAATGTGCCAGAATGTTTTTAAAGAATTACAAAATGATACATGACATTAATTACCCAGTGGTGTGATAGAAAATAGAACTACCAGGAAGTGCTGTGGCTTCATCCCCAGGTCTGCTAATTCCTCCTGGCCCCTCCTATCTCTGCCTGGGGCTCCACCCCTTTCTTCCATTTTTGCAGTAATAATGTAATAATGAGCGATGCTGCACATCCCCTCTTTGACACACACTAATACTGAGAACTTTCAGCCAATGAATTATTCAGCAGAAGAGTGTCAAGAAAGTCTATGGGGGCTTGTTTATGCCAACAGCAATACATCTTTTCATGAAAACAGGGGTGTCAGCAAGCCCCAAACCCCGACACAAACACACAAGCACAGTCCCGGGTTCAAATAAAGGTTGGTTTATTAACCAGACTCCTTGAACAAGTGACAAAAAGCACAAAAACACAGGTTTGTCTTTCCACAATTCCTTTCACCACCGCACTGCCCAGCTCCAACTCGCCTGGCTAAGGGAGTGCAGTCCCTTTAATTAATGACCCGGGACAATCTTACGGTACCAGGGCTACTGCCTGATGGAAGTACCTCTGGGTCAAACAGAAGTCCATTGCAGCCGAGGGCTTGTCTCCCTACATCGCCCTCTTGTGGCACCCAGTGACCCCCCAGTGATATCTTCTCTTTTTACAGGGCTGTACATCGCTCCCTTCCTTCTGGGTCTAATGCCCTTTTCCTCCCCAGCCGGGATGCCTATCTGCCTGTTAGGTGCCCCCCATCCAGGTAAGGAACCATCCCCTCTTCTGGCAGGGATGCCTGTCCAGCCCATGTGGCATCTACAACCTGTATAGTGCCTCACTGGGATTGAGATGGTTTCTTTCATTATAAAATTTTCTTCTTTTTTAAACATTCTGGTGTGGGTTCAGAACATAGTGTGTGCTCTAAATGTGCAATATAGACCTTAGGTCAACCAGTGCAATTTGTATATATTTGTAATGTACTTACTATTCCTTTTCTTGTTTTTTAACTCTTATGCCTCACACTGAGTCGACAGCACCTTCAAGTTTGTTGTTCGATTGTAAAAGTGAAAATGACAATACAAATTTATTTATGTTTTTATTTATCTTTTTATAATATATTTATTTATTTATTTATTTATTTATTTATTTATTTATGTATTTAAAGAGCTGGGGACAAATAAAGTTCTATCTATCTATCTATCTATCTATCTATCTATCTATCTATCTATCTATCTATCTATCTATCTATCTATCTATCTATCTATCTATCTATCTATCTATCTATCTATCTATACGTATGCTGTCTATATATAAATATAAATATATATATATATGGTTGAAATAGTTTACTGTCAAATAATGCAAAGAGTACGCGACACGTGTTTCGCCCTAATTCTGGGCTCATCAGGCGTACACACTCACTGCACTCCCTCTCGGGAATCGAACCTCGAACGTCAGCACTAGAGGTGAAGCCCCTAACGTTGTGCCACGGCGTGTGGTTCGTTCATTTGACAGCATGTAGATCGGGGTAATTACATTCACGGCATTCGTAGTCTGAATCACAATCTGATTGTATGGGTGATTACCTACCAGGTAACGCTTGTGGTTGGTCAGCAAGTCGGCTAACATCCGCCACGGTGCCCTCTTTCAGTTGCAAGAAGCAGATCATAGAATGGTTGAAACACGTGTCGCATACTCTTTGCATTATTTGACAGTAAACACGTGTCGCATACTCTTTGCATTATTTGACAGTAAACTATTTCAACCATTCTATGATCTGCTTCTCGCAACTGAAAGAGGGCACCGTGGTGGATGTTAGCCGACTTGCTGACCAACCACAAGCGTTACCTGGTAGGTAATCACCCATACAATCAGATTGTGATTCAGACTACGAATGCCGTGAATATATATATAATATATATATATATATATATATATATATATATATATATATATATATATATATATAAAGTATAGTGGCCACCAGAGGGTGCTCCAGCTCCCCAACACCTGACATGGACAGGCTTGGACACAAGTATAAAACCACAAAGAGTTTTATTGTGGGAAACTCTTCTCTGTAAGCATTTCCCATGCCACATACAGTTACGTACAAACAGCACACAGCAATGTCTTTTCTCTGTTTTCTCTCTCTGTGTGTGTCTCTCTCTGTCCTCTTCTCTTCTCCACTATTTTTGTCTACTTCCTCTTGATTCTGGCTCCTCGAGCAGTGGCAAGCAATTCTTTTTATGTGAAACCCAAGAGTACTTCCAGTATCCCATAATTGTGGTCTGGTAGCACTTCCAGTTTAGGCCGGAACCCGACAACGTAGTGCTCATTTGTCCCCACAGCACCCCCTGGTAGAGTCCACAGAACCAAACAAGACTAAGTCCAAGATCTCCAGTTCCCATGATGACCTGTTGGAAACCGTGGTGCTGCCGCTGCCATCCACCTGTCTGGGGGATCTATCTATCTATCTATCTATCTATCTATCTATCTATCTATCTATCTATCTATCTATCTATCTATCTATCTATCTATCTATCTATCTATCTATCTATCTATCTATCTATCTATCTATCTATCTATCTATCTATCCATCTATCTATCTATCTATCTATCTATCTATCTATCTATCTATCTATCTATCTATCTATCTATCTATCTATCTATCTATCTATCTATCTATCTATCTATCTATCTATCTATCTATCTATCTATCTATCTATCTATCTATCTATCTATTATATAGTGCCTTTCATATCTATCTATCTATCTATCTATCTATCTATCTATCTATCTATCTATCTATCTATCTATCTATCTATCTATCTATCTATCTATCTATCTATTATATAGTGCCTTTCATATCTATCTATCTATCTATCTATCTATCTATCTATCTATCTATCTATCTATCTATCTATCTATCTATCTATCTATCTATCTATCTATCTATCTATCTATCTATCTATCTATCTATCTATCTATCTATCTATCTATCTATCTATCTAAAAGCAGCCGTCTTACTTCACTTAGGTGAGTCAGAGTTGGGAGGAAGAGGACGGCACTCACTGTGTAGATGGAAGAAGACAGAAAGGCATTTGAGTTATTGGATTTTACAGTGGGTTAAACTGTCCTAAAATTATTGGATTAAAATCCTCTAAAAGCCAATCAAGATATTCTTAATAAATTAAATAACTTTGTTTTAACTTGGAACTGTGACAGTTGTGGTTGTATCTGGTGTTTTCAGTGGCGCCTCGTAGAGTCCACAAATATTGCATGTTATGTTGCATGTGGCTGACACGTTTAGCAGCATATTGTGTTACAGTAATCAGCACAGCATATGGCAACACTAATGTATCCAGCATTCCAGGGAAAAGACATGATAATAACACAAAATGCTGCTTTTTGAGTGCTTACAACGGGAACAAGCAGAGCACTTAATATTTTTTGTTTTCATGAGAATGAAGACTCTTGTTCCGTTCATTTCTGTCTGTGCAAATTCTCCCAGTTATTTTATGTAAATGTCATTAGGTCAGTTTGACCACATACTGTACCACTTGGCTTCATTGTTTTTATTCTGTAAGAATCCATAAGTTTCAACCTTTCCAAATTGGAAGTCCAGTGTTCAAACCTGAAGTGTTGCCTCTTGAAGCTGGCAAATAAGCTGAAATTCTTGAATAGGATATGAATTGTCTCATCTGAGTAAAAGGACTTGATCTCTGGTGGCTGACAGGCAGTTCTTCCAGCAATCCTTGGGGGGTCTCTTGTCAGCCAAGGAAGATCTCTCAAGCTAATATAATCCAATAAAATGCCATTCCGGCTTGTTAGTAAAGCAGACCTATTTTTTTTAATTTAATGAAGTACCTGATCTAAGCTGAGACAGAAAGCAGATTTGAATCCTGGTCATCTGGAAAAGGGTTTATCTCGACTACTTATGTACTGTCGACTCATTCTGTGCAGTTTTTGTAAAAAGCAATATTAGTCAATCGCTGGTGCATTAGAGTTAGTCAAATTAGTGCATTAACAGATCGCTGAAATATCTCCGAGCTGCTTTAATGGTGAGCGTTATCCCGAAGTGCTTCGTGGCACAAATTCCTTCACAAATGAAATGAAGTGAATAAGCAGGTTATTAACTAATTCACTGACTAACTGAGAGCTAAAACACTCTTTACATTATAAATCCACCATTATACTGTGTGCGTAATAACACAAACTCCATGATGAATCTATTAGTATACAGCGGCAAGAACAAGCACTGTACACTTTAGGAAAAAATAATTAAAAAAAATGAATTTATGCCTGAACTAAAATCAAATCACATGTTACATTAAAAACATGGAATAAAATAATGACAAAGACAATACAATTCGTTCTCCAAACCTCAAAAGCTTAACAACTTCACATCACAACATCACTCCACGTCTCCAAAAGCCTGAGAAATAAATGAGGATCAGCAGGTCTTACTAATCACAAATGTGGATGCTACCTGGAAACTTATTATCTTATTATCACTGGCTTTCTGTTTTGTGATCTAATCCAACAGCTTCAGTTAAGACTTTTAGGGTAGGTCATGCATCTTATTGTGTATTGTGTTACTGAAGAGAGCGGTGGTGGCGCAGTAGTTAGTGCAGCAGCCTCGCAGTCACATGACCTGGTTGATGTCCGTGTGAACAGGTGTTTCTTGGGGTATTCGAGTTTTTCTACCACATTTGTAAAGACGTACAGTGCATTCAAAAAGTCTTCAACCCCCTTCAGTTTCTTCACACTTTACCGTGTTGTAGAATTAATTTTAATTGGATACAGTTGACATTTTTTCCTCATAAATCTGCACTCAGTGACCCATAATGACAAAGTGAAAAAAACCAGGAGTGGTCTCCCTTCGACTTGCTCATATACTCGGATATGGGGATGGAAATTTGAGGAGTAAAGCGCAAGACAATGATTATATTTATATATTATGTACATTAAAGAACAATCAACAACAAATCAAATCAAAAATAATATATTAAACAATTATTATAAAAGTGAATTTAAATAAATCGCACTCTGCAGCTGCATGAATAAAAAATTTGCCATGGTAATTTTATTTTGGTGAACAATTCAGGTAAACCACCACTTTCAGTAAGCAGAAGTAGGTCAAAAGTTGAAAGAGATTTTAGTAATGTGTGCAGTGTAATACTTCCATCCATCCATTTTCCAACCCGCTGAATCCGAACACAGGGTCACGGGGGTCTGCTGGAGCCAATCCCAGCCAACACAGGGCACAAGGCAGGAACCAATCCCGGGCAGGGTGCCAACCCACTGCAGGACACACACAAACACACCAAGCACACACACTAGGGACAATTTAGAATCACCAATCCACCCAACCTGCATGTCTTTGGACTGTGGGAGGAAACCGGAGCGCCCGGAGGAAACCCACACAGACACGGGGAGAACATGCAAACTCCACGCAGGGAGGACCCGGGAAGCGAACTCGGGACTCCTAACTGTGAGGCAGCAGTGCTACCACTGAGCCACCGTGCCGCCCAATGTAATACTTGTACACAAAATTTCATTTACGTAAAGCAAAAACGTTCAAAAATTCAGTATTACCTTTCGAACGTCAAACGGAAACTTGCGATTATCCCGAAAACTTGTCATTTCTCGAAAAAATGCAAAGGGCCGAAAAATGCTTAGAATGTGATGCTTTACCATAATATGATGTGAAGTTATCAAATTTTTAAAATTTTTGGGGAAACGTTTCAGGTAAAGTATCACTTCCTGATTAGCGGAAGTAGCTCAAAAGTTGATAGAAATCTACGTTTTGTATCTAATACTAACAAGAGAGGACAGAGCCGACTATACTTCCTTAGAAGGCTGGCGTCCTTCAACATCTGCAATAAGATGTTGCAGATGTTCTATCAGACGGTTGTGGCAAGCGCCCTCTTCTATGCGGTGGTGTGCTGGGGAGGCAGCATTAAGAAGAAAGACGCCTAGACAAACTGGTGAGGAAGGCAGGCTCTATTGTTGGCATGGAGCTGGACAGTTTGACATCCGTGGCAGAGTGACGGGCACTCAGCAGACTCCTATCAATTATGGAGAATCCACTGCATCCACTAAACAGTATCATCTCCAGACAGAGGAGCAGCTTCAGCGACAGACTGCTGTCACCGTCCTGCTCCACTGACAGACTGAGGAGATCGTTCCTCCATCACACTATGCGACTCTTCAGTTCCACCTGGGAGGGTAAATGTTAACATTATACAAAGTTATTGTCTGTCTGTATACCTGCATTATTATCAGTCTTTAATTTAATATTGCTTTTTATCAGTATGCTGCTGCTGGAGTATGTGAATTTCCCCTTGGGATTAATAAAGTAGGGCGGCACGGTGGCGCAGTGGGTAGCGCTGCTGCCTCGCAGTTGGGAGACCTGGGGACCTGGGTTCGCTTCCCGGGTCCTCCGTGCGTGGAGTTTGCATGTTCTCCCCGTGTCTGCGTGGGTTTCCTCCGGGTGCTCCGGTTTCCTCCCACAGTCCAAAGACATGCAGGTTAGGTGGATTGGCGATTCTAAATTGGCCCTAGTGTGTGCTTGGTGTGTGGATGTGTTTGTGTGTGTCCTGCGGTGGGTTGGCACCCTGCCCAGGATTGGTCCCTGCCTTGTGCCCTGTGTTGGCTGGGATTGGCTCCAGCAGACCCCCGTGACCCTGTGTTCGGATTCAGCGGGTTGGAAAATGGATGGATGGATGGATTAATAAAGTATCTATCTATCTATCTATCTATCTATCTATCTATCTATCTATCTATCTATCTATCTATCTATCTATCTATCTATCTATCTATCTATCTATCTATCTATCTATCTATCTATCTAATAATTGTGTGCAAAATTTGGTTAACCTAAGTGAAAGCGTACTCAAGTTATCGTGTTTACATACACACACACACAGACATAATTCCAAAAATGGTATTTTCGGACTGATACAGGTCTAAAACATCAAGATTCATTAAAATCTTGAAATTGAATTTTTGGATGATTACAATACTTTCCCTATACTTTGTATACGAGAAAATAAAAAGATGCAACCCCCCCTTACACTCTGGGGGCTTTTTTCAGCAATCTCAACCTGAGGAAGTCAGGGGTACCCCAAAATAAAGCCTCATTATTCAAAAAAATAAAGGCAGGACAGTCAATTTTTCACTAAAACCCCACAGATGAGTGAATCTGTGTGTCAAATGTAAACATTCCTTTACTTAGAAACTGCTGCTAAACTTGGGGAAAAAAAACAAAACATGCGCTCACAGTAATATTTTCAAATTGTGGTTTTCTGAATACGTTATATCTCGTGTATAAGTAATGTCAGGGCAGTTTCTTCACCTCTGAGGTGTTCTGAGACATGTCAACTGTTCTTGTCTAAAATTTAATGTCGATAACACAATGAAATAAACAGTTACAGCATTTGGTACCATGAGCCCCCTATTCCTGTTTAAAACCTCTCCAAACAGGAACCCAAGTTCAAAACAATTTTATTGCACATAAAATAGCAAATCATATAAAAATACTCTGAACCCCATCTCCTAATACCCTCTTCAACCCAAGTACCCCCCGTACCCCACCTACTCATTTACATGAAACTATTTACATATTTGCTTCTGCTTCGATTGGGCATTATTTCATTACGCACGCCCCCTGCTGTATCTCATTATGTCCATATATGGACGTGTACAGTTGTGGCCAGACGTTTTGAGAGTCACTTAAGTGTTGGTTTTCACAAAGTCTGCAGCTTTAGTGTTTTTCAATCTTTTTGTCAGATGTTTCTACGGTACAGTAATCCCTCGCTACTTCGCGGTTCACTTTTCGCGGATTCATGACTTCGCGGGTTTTTAAATACAAGTGAGTGCCCGCCTATCGCGGATGTTATGTTCCAGACCCATCAGCAACAGGAGAAAATCTGCGATATAGAAAGACCATATAAATAAACATTTTTATAGTTTAAGCCTTAAAATACCCATCCCACATGCTTTAAACACACTTTGTTAACACATATGATATGTGGATGTCGGGCTAAGGATATGCGTAACATCTCACTATTATAAAACATTTTAACTTCACGCAAGACAAGACAGTGAGACAGGAAAATAGGTGATGTACAGGCTTTTAAATTATTGACACACAGAGCAACAAGCAGCACAAAGCCAGCACAAAGTCCACTTCTCCTTAGCGTTCATTCAGCTCCCCACCCCCTTGACAATGCGAAGTGGCAGGAGCGTACTGCGCCTCTGGAGAGGGGGGTTTGAGCGAACGTGCGTTCAGCCCTCACACACCCCCACTCCTCCTCCTCCTTCAGAACGCGCAGAGCGACAAGCAGGCATTTTGGCAGAAGCAGCACAAAGTCCATTTCTGCTCTGCTCAGAGTTCAGCTGTCCCCCATCACAAAGCGAGTGCAGACACATTGACGTCTGATCGCTGCATGCAGTGTGCAGTGTTGGTCTGCGGTGTTTAAGAATGCAGAAAGTGTTTAAGAGTATAGAAAGTGTTTATAAGAGCGTGGGAAAGGTTAACAAGAGAGTGAGAAAGGTTTATAAGAGTGTGGGAAGGGTTTATAAAGCCTTAAAATATGTATAAATAATAAAATAAATATAGGTCGCTACTTCGCGGATTTTCACCTATCGCAGGGGGCTCTGGAACGTAACCCCCGCGATAGGTGAGGGATGACTGTATACTGAAGTAGAATTACAAGCATTTCAGAAGTTTCAAAGGCTTTTCTTGACAATTACATTACAGTTATGCAAATGTAATCAATATTTTCAGTGTTGGCTCTTCTTTCTTTTTCAAGACCTCTGCAATTCACCCTGGCAGGCTGTCAATCAAATTCTGGGCCCAATCCTGACTGATGGCAGCCCATAATCAATGCTTGGAGTTTGTCAGAATTGGTGAGTTTTTGTTTGTCCACCTGCCTCTTGAGGGTTGACCACAAGTTCTCAACGGGCAGTTTCCTGGACATGGACCCCAAATTTCGATGTTTTGTTCCCTGAGCCACTTAGTTATCACTTTTGCCTTATGGCCTTGGATGGCTCTTGGATGGCTGGGAGAAGTTGCTCTCGGAGTCCATAAGGTAAAAGTGAGAACAAAGTGACTCGGAGAACAAAAGTCTGTAGTTTTTTTTTTTGGGGGGGGTTTTCTGTCCTCCCTGGCCATCGGACTTTACTTTTATTCTATGTTAATTAGTATTGCCTAATTGTATTTCCGTATTTTGTCTTTTCTCTCTTTCTTCATCTTGTAAAGCACTTTGAGCTACATCATTTGTATGAAAACATGCTAGATAAATAAATTGTTGTTGCTGATGTAACATTCAGAATTGGAGTCAGACAGTTCAATCTTGGTTTCATTAGATTAGAGGATCTTGGTATTCTGTTTGGGTGCCATTTAAGGAAAGAAATGAAGCAATTCAGAGGAATGATGATGAAATACAAGGGACCAAATCTTAACAAAAAAACAAGTCAATTCAAATTAATTCAATAGAAGTTAATTAGCTGCAAAAAACAGATCACTAATTAAGAAAAGGGTTAGAATGAAAACCTGCAGCCACTGTGGTCCTCCAGGACTGGAGTTGGGGACCTCTGATCTAGATGACTGAAAACAACAGTGTGAACTATTTTTTCAGCATCTTGTAGAGTTATAAGAGGTCTAACTTTTACTATATTCCTGAAGTGAAAGAAAATGTAGACCTAGTAATCTGGTTAATATGTGTTTTAAAGTTTAGGTCAGAGTCAATGAATTATCTAAATTCTAAATTCTCTTAAGTCTCCACCTTGACTTTTTAAGCCTAAGGGATCAAGTTTATTTCTAAAATCCTTGCTATATATGCCAATCACTAAGATTTATGTTTTCTTCTTATTTAGTTTGGGTGAGTAGAAACTTTCTCAATCCGAAATTCTGCTAAGACACAGGAGCATCAGGGTCATCAGGCGCTATCAATACATAAAGCTGTGTGTCATCTGCATAGCTGTGGTAGCTCCCCTTGTGCTTTGAGATAATCTGACCTAATGGAAGTATGGAGATTGAAAAAGGCAGCGGACCCAGAATAGATTCTTGAGGTACGCGAGATAAAATATCACGGATCTCTGAAGTACAATCACCAAAGCTAACAAGTAAGTAAGACTTAAATCAACTTAAGATGCTGCTGGAGAGGCCCACCCATTGATTAAGGTGATTTATGAGATTACTGTGGTCTATGGTGTCATATGCTGCACTCGAGTCCAAGAGAACAAGAACGTGTTAAATTGTTACTGTAGCTAAATTGTCCTTTAAGTTGCCAGCTCCGTGGATTTTAAAGAGTGGAGCAAAGCCTCATCTGGCATCTGCTCAATTTTTGCTAGTTAACATGAGCTCGCTGTCATTGTGACTTTGACTTTTTCAGAAAGAACATCATGGGAATTAATTTAAGCTGGGAATCTCAAATGGCATGAACAAAATGGAATGCCATGTTTGTCATAAAACTAATTATGAAATAAATAGTGAAATGTAAAGCAGCAATGAGAAATTTAAATGGATCATTACATGTTGAAAATCTGCAACAATGTTTATAAAAATGACAAATGACAAAATCAGATTAAGAAAAAAACTTTCAAACTACATAATACAGTGATACGTTGGAATCCGAACTTAATCCGTTCCAGAACCCCGTTCAAATTCCATATCATTTGAGTTCCAAGACAATTTTTCCCCTTTAAAATAATAGAAACTGGATTATTCCATTCCTGGGTCCCACAAACTCGATTTTTCAAAATGATTTTGACAGTAAATACATATTAAAATATTAACAAATAATAATAATCTTTGAACAAAAATGCAAATTAATAAAATAAAAAATATAAAAACCTGTATTTACCTTAAAAAAGAATGATGATGGTGCATGTGGAAGGTGGAGGAGGAGGTGGAGGAGAGAGATTATTGTTTGGAAGGCTTTCCTCTTACTCTTATTTTCCTCACTACATTTTTTAGGACCCATGGTGAATACACCAAGTTGTTATTATATAAAAAAAATAACACAAAACAGGCACAAAAGCATAAAATTAGCAGCGAAAATCACACAAGATGCTTTCACTACAGCTTCCGACAATGAACTGAATGACAAAGCGTATGGGTGGCTGCGGAAACGTATGCACAAACACACACAAACAACATACTGGGAGTTCAGATTCCAAAGCAGCGTTCGGATTCCGGGGCAAAATTTGCTCGAATTTTTCATTTGGATTCTAAGTTGTTCAAGTTCTGGGGCGTTCGGATTCCAGGGGCAATATTGTAAGCTATTTTGATAAGTGACGTGTGGAAAAATCCCACTATGAAATATAAGCATATTTTAAGTTTTAAATAAAACCGGCAAATTCAAATTTAAAGTAAAATGCTTATGTAACATTTCATGTTAACTAGTAGCGTTAGTATTTGTATCAGATATTTTAATCTATTTAACAGTTATTTTACAAAATGTATTTATTTTTGTAGTTCAGTTATAAACAAAAGCATTGGCTGCATTTTGCTTTGAAATGAGCTCTGATTGGACATGTGTCATGGATGTGCGTCTGAGGATCACCTTCCGGACTCATCTGAGGCATGTAACGCCACCCCGCGGCGAGGCGGGACTATGCCGTCTCCTTCTCCTGCCACAGTCCAGAGACCAAGCCCACTGAGAGAATCTGACTCCTCCCCCTTCTGGCGTGGATGCATCAGATGGAGGCGGAGTCAATGACTTCAGTGATCCACAGGAAGGAGCTCTGTGCATTCAGAGACTCTGCTGAAAAACCCAAGCAGGGCTAATCATTCTGCTTTGACCTTTAAGTTACTTGGCTGTATCAACGTGCACTTGTCTTGCTTATTTCAGTTTGTAAAAGGATTAAATGCGGACGGCTGGGTTGGCACCCCCAATATATACTCTGTATGTACTGTTGAACTGTTTTAATAATCAGAATGAGAGACAAAAGTTTGCACTGAATAATAAATATTAGAACAGTCTGGATGAGAACAGGCCATTCAGCCCAACAAAGCTCACCAATTTCATCCACTTAATTCTTCTAAAATAACATCAAGTTGAGTTTTGAAAGTCTGTAAAGTCCTACTGTCTACTACGCTACTTGGGTCACTTACTCCAAGTGTCTGTGATTCTCTGTGTAAAGAAAAACTTCCTAATGTTTGTGTGAAATTTCCCCTTCACAAGTTTCCTACTTTGTCCCCGTGTTCTTGATGAACTCATTTTAAAGTCACCGTCTCGATCCACTGGACTAATTCCCTTCATCATTTTAAACACTTCAGTCATGTCACCTCTTAATCTTCTTTTCCTTAAACTATAAAGGCTCAGCTCTTTAAATCTTTCCTCATAACTCATCCCCTGTAGCCCTGGAATCAGCCTAGTTGCTCTTCTCTGGACCTTTTCTTGTGCTGCTATGTCCTTTTTGTAGCCTGCAGACCCAAACTGCACCCAGTACTCCAGATGAGGCCTCACCAGTGTGTTATAAAGCTTGAGCAGAACCTTCTTGGACTTGTGCCCCACAACTAAAAGTTAAGTAATGTGACATCAGCTTTAGAACATTAGAACAATCTAGATGAGAACAACAAGAAAGTTTGCTAGTCCTATCCACTTAATTCTTCCACATTAACATCAAGTCGAGTTTTGAAAGTCCCTAAAGTCTTACTGTTTGCCACACTACTTGGTCACTTTTTTCAAGTGTCTATTGTTCTTTGTGTAAAGAAGAACTTCCTAATGTTTGTGTGAAATTTACCCTTAACAAGTTTCCAACTGTGTCCCCGTGTTCTTGCTGAACTCATTTTAAAGTCACAACCTTGATCTTGTTCTACTTCTTGTTCTTGTTCTTTTGGCTGCTCCCGTTTGGGGTTGCCACAGCAGATCATCCCCCTCCATATCTTCCTGTCCTCATCATCTTGCTCTGTCACCCCCATCACCTGCATGTCCTCTCTCACCACATCCATAAACACTTCTCTTAGGCCTTCCTCTTACCTGACAGCTCCATCCTTAACAGTCTCAATCCACTGGACTAATTCCCTTCATAATTTTAAACACTTTAGTCAGGTCACCTCTTCATCTTCTTTTTCTTAAACTGTAAAGGCTCAGCTCTCTTCATCGTTCCTCATAACTCATCCCCTGCAGACCTGGAATCAGCCGAGTTGCTCTTCTCTGGACCTTTTCTAGCAGTGCTGTTATGTCCTTTTTGTAGCCTGGAAACCAAAACTGCACCCAGTACTCCAGATGAGGCCTCACCAGTGTGTTATAAAGCTTGAGCAGAACCTTCTTGGACTTGTCCCCAACAACTAAAAGTTAAGTAATGTGACATCAGCTTTAGAACATTAGAACAATCTAGATGAGAACAACAAGAAAGCTCGCTAGTCCTATCCACTTAATTCTTCCACAATAACATCAAGTTGAGTTTTCAAAGTCCCTAAAGTCTTACTGTTTGCCACACTACTTGGTCGCTTATTCCAAGTGTCTATTGTTCTTTGTGTAAAGAAGAACTTCCTAATGTTTGTGTGAAATTTACCCTTCACAAGTTTCCAACTGTGTCCCCGTGTTCTTGCTGAACTCATTTTAAAGTCACCGTCTCAATCCACTGGACTAATTCCCTTCATAATTTTAAACACTTCAGTCAGGTCACCTCTTCATCTTCTTTTTCTTAAACTGTAAAGGCTCAGCTCTCTTTATCGTTCCTCATAACTCATCCCCTGCAGCCCTGGAATCAGCCGAGTCGCTCTTCTCTGGACCTTTTCTAGCAGTGCTGTTATGTCGTTTTTGTAGCCTGGAAACCAAAACTGCACCCAGTACTCCAGATGAGGCATCACCAGTGTGTTATAAAGGTTGAGCAGAACCTCCTGTGACTTGTACTCCACACATCAAGGCGCTATATAGCCTGACTTTCTGTTAGCCTTCTTAATGGATTCTGAACACTGTCTGGCATTTGATAATGTCGAGTCCACTACAACTGCTAAATCCTTCTCATGAGGTGGACTTTCAATTTTCAGACCTCCCATTGTGTATTCAAACTTAACATTTCTACTTCCTACTTGTAATACCTTACATTTAGCCCTGGAGTCAGCCTACTTGCTCCTCTCTGGACCTTTTTCTAGTGCTGCTATGTCTTTTTTTGTAGCCTGGAGACCAACACTGCACACAGGACTCCAGACAAGGCCTCAGATGTGACTGTTTCAGCAAGTCTATCTTGTATCTGTTTATTTGAGCCTTTTCACAAGAGACCTTTAGGCCAAGGAAATACAAAAAAATATATTGAAAATGGTAAGCTAATGAAAATAAAGTCCAAATTTTGGATTAAAGGCCCACCCCACCCAGCATACAGTATAGTAAACAACAAGAAAATCTCATTCTCCCACAGCATTTACATATAAGCCAAACCAACATCCCCAGAAAACCCTTTCACCAGTAACGACGTCCCTTCTTCCTCTCATCATTTTTGTCACAGCTCCATCCAAACGCAGGTCTTTCTGTCCCTTCCTATTCTTTTTGCATCTTAATGAAAATGAGCAACGCTAAAAGGATTATGGATCAAGCATTCCTTGAACTTAAAAGGATTCCCTGAAATTGGCTGTAAAAATTAAATATCCAGTAAGTTGTTAACTTTTAGTATTATTTTTATTTTTTGCCTTTTCCTGTTTCTAAGCAACCAGACACAGAAAAATTGTCCTTGATGGCCAAATACATCAAAGTGTCAGTTAGTTCCGTAGTCATGATTGCAAGATCAAAAGTAATAAATTACTTGTGAAGAGGGTGTATCTTCTTGAGGATGTGGAGGTGGATTCCAAAAATGTCTGGTTGCCTGTACTACTTAACGAAATTAAGTGTCAGTGTGAATTTAAGACTTCATCTTCGTTTTATAGCAGAACAAAGAGGAAATCCTTGTCTACTGAAGCCACAGTTCAAAGTTAATAATAATTTTGGAATTTCCTCTGACAATTCTAATAAAAAAAAAAAGACTCCTAAAAGTGAACAAAAAATTAGGTGTCATTTAAAAACATATGGGACCATTAAAATGCATTTAATATTAAAGTATTGTCGGAGGCGGCCAGGGGCCCCTGCCCAGCCGGGATGCCAGCTGGATGGAAGGATAGGGGGAGAGAGCATACTCAGGGTATTATCTTTGCCAGAACGCTAGAGGGCAGTCCCCCCTGGGCTGCTGTGGCATTACGGATATCCCGCAGGGCATACTGGGAAGTTGGAGTTCACTGCTGCCCTTTTGGGTTCCATGGGTACCACAAGGGGGGCAGTGGAGACTGTAAAGCCCTATTATGTCAGGCTTCTGTCTCTCCTGAGAGTACATCTGGGAACATGCTAATGGGCCACCTGGAGTGCTCCTGGGAGCCTGCTGCCACTACCAGAGTTAGGTGGGAGAGGGTGACACTTGCCAGAGGAGGAGTGGAGGAGGCCGAGAGAGAGAGGAGCAGAAGGCAAAGAAAGTACTGTGTTGATATGTACTGTATTGTACAGTACTTCTGTGGAGAACGAAACAGAAGCGCTTCCCCACTGAAATAAACGTGTGTTGTTCTTAAAACTTGTATCTGAGGTCTGTCTGTGTCGGGTTTGGGCAGCTGGTGCACCCCCTGTAGACCACAGTATTCATTCATTCCTTTTCCACCATTTATCTAAGACCGGGTCGTAGGGGGAACAGTCTTAGCAGTGAGGTCCATGCGTCCCTTTCCTCAGCCACACTTGCCAACTCATACTGTGGAATCCCAAGATGTTACATCTTACTGGAAGAAGGAGCCCGAGTTGCTTCGAAGGCCTGCATATTGTAATCTTTTTAGTTAGCCAATAAAAAGTGTAGTTTTGCTTGACTTCTCATTGAATCCGTAATGGCTAACACAATACGACACCCTACTATTCCAGGCCATCTGGGAGATATAATCCTCCCAGTGAACTCTGGGTCTTCCCCGGGGTCTCCTCCTAACTGGTTGTGCCCATAAAACCTTTACAGGGAGGCATCCATATCAGATTCCCAAACCACCTCAGTTGTCTCCTCTTGATGCAGAGGGTCATGAGCTCTACTCAGAGACTCTCCCAGATGTCCGCACATCTCACCCTATCTCTTAGGAGAGAGCCCAGCCACCCTGCAGAGAAAGCTCATTTCAGCCGCTTGTACCCTCGATCTCATTCCTTTGGTCATGTCCCAAAGCTCATGACCATAGCTGAGGGTAGAGACGTAAATCGACTGGTAAATCGTGAGTTTCACCTTCTGACTCAGCTCCTTCTACACTACTATGGATCAGTATAGCGACTACATCACTGGACTCGCTGTCCCTTCCATCTCACCATCCCGTTTCCACTCACTTGTTAACACAACCCCGAGGTTACTTAAAATCCTCCACTTGAGGCAGTAACTTGCCTCCAAGCCGGAGAGGACAGTCCACCTTTTTCCTAATGAGGACCATTGCCTCAGATTTGGAGTTGCTAATCCTTATCCTTGCTACTTCACACTCAGTTGCAAGCCATTCCAATTCATGTTGGAAGATCAATTTTATTTTATTTTACAGTACATCCAAAGCCCTTCTACAGCAATACAATACCAAATCTTTGTATCTCCTTCCACACCTCCCTCGTAGTCTCATCCACCCTTCTCCTGACTCTGACTCCCTCCTACAGGAGACTCACCTCCTTTTATGCTGGACCCAGGAGTACTTCACATCCAGGAAGTGCTTCCATGACGGGTGGAAGTACTTTAACTCTTTGAAGGCTGAGCATTTTGTCGGCAGTTGGCAGAAATGTGCAGCAGAGTAGTTGCCAGCTGCCAGAGCTAAAGGAGGACCTGGCGAGTGAGCGCAAAAGCTAAAAACTCCGTAGGCAACGTTTTGTGTATTATTGCTGAACCACAATCAGACTTATTATTCTCCGATTTTCATGACAGTGATCTGGAGATCGAAAACGAAAGCGATGCACCAGCATCAGCTGATCGGCCCCCAGATGATCGTAGTGCTGAATGCGTTTGTGTAGCAGCCAGCAGCTGTGTAACACTCTATGTCGTTATAAGTCGACACTCGCCTTAAAAGAGTTAAAGTGGGAATGGTCTTTTCCTGCAGCTCCCCCTTGTGGCACCTATGTACCACAACAGGGCTGTCTGACGGGACTTCATTTCCCAGCCTGCCATCCTAATATCCATGCAGGTACCTTAGCCCAGGAAGACTGACACCTATTGTATCAGGGGAGCAAATAGTCTGTGCGATTAGTTTCCCCATATTCTCCTTTTAAACTTTCCTATTGGCGGGATAAGAACCCATCCCATGCCTGGTGTCCATGACAATATATATGCTCTGATAGACGGCCAGGGACCTTGCCCCACTGGGAAACATGGAGAAGCAGGGGACAGGGAGAGGGGCAATTCCTACCCCAGGATGCAAGAAGGCAGCCCTCCAGGATTGCATGGGAACCATGGAGCTGGGAAGCTCAACCTTGAGAGGACCCATGGCCACCGCCAGGGGGCACCTGGATGGTTCAGAAGCCGTGGTATAGAGCACTTTCGCCACACCAGGAAATGCTGCAGTAAGGTGTTCAGGGAGCACCTGGAGCACATCTGGGTGCATTATAAAAAGGGGCCGCCTCACTCCATTCAGAGAGCCGGAGTCGGGAGGCAGAGGACGGAGCTTGCGACTGGAGGAGTGGAGATGGCAGAAGAAAAAAAATAAGAAGAGAAGTAAAAGGACTGAACTGAGTAATTGGGAGTTGTTTATTGGTGACTTGTGCAATAGAAGGAAGAACTGTAAATAAAAGTGTGCGTGTTTTGGGACTTGGCTGTCTCCGTGTCGGTCTGTGCCCACTGTAAAAAATGTTTTGTTGGATCAACCTAAATAAATTACTTCACAAGGTAACAAGCAATTTAATTGATTTCTTTCAAATTTTAAAAAGTATTTGAGTAAACTTAATTTGAGTTTGTTTTAACCTTTTCAAAAACTTGAATAAAAGCAAAAAATGTATTTAGCTCAAACCAAATTTCTTTAAAAACTCTAATTAACTGTTGTGGGCTGGCGCCCTACCCGGGATTTGTTTCCTGCCTTGCGCCCTGTGTTGGCTGGGATTGACTCCAGCAGACCCGTCACCCTGTAGTTAGGATATAGCGGGTTGGATAATGGATGGATGAACTCAAATTAAAATTTTGTCCATTATTGTATTCACTGTAATGCCAACTTAAATTCTATATATATAGTCACAAACTCGAGGCGGAGTCATATAAAGGTTTGGGACAGCCACCCGTATAATTTGGTTTCCTGGCTGCAAAGTTGCTTTTCAAAATAATACAGCACTGATGTGCACAAAACCGAGTCCAAATGGAACTGAGGGAATAGGGAAAAGGTGGAGGCTTTTAAAGGGGGAGACAAGAAGTGAAGTCAAAGGGGTCGGGCTCATGTAGGTCTTCTGCCATTGGTGCGAGCCCGGACGTGACATCATAGGGGTTGGAGCCGGGAAGGTCTCCAAAGCGATTTTTTTGCATTAGACTAAATAGAAAAAGTTACATTAAGCGACAGCAAGGTTTTTCAATTTGAAGTAAGGCAAAAAATTACGTTAGGTGAACAAACATATTAATATAGTTCATTACAACTACTAAAATTACCTTAAATCAAAAAGAGCCCTTTTTCTCTTTTTAGAGTGTGGGCTGGTCTTTTGCAATACATATATATGCATGCATAAAAATATGTTTTTTAAGAATTTGTTTTGGAAGGGCAGGTGCGGTACTGACTGCATTGAGCAGACGCCAGTAACAAGGATGGAATTAACAAGCACATGATGTTGATAAGAAGGGGACTCAAATTTCCCAGAATTAGCCAATAGCACAGGAGTATAGTGTACTTCTTGAATATGCTACTAGGATTCATATTTCTACAGTCTGGTTAATCAGTGGGCGGCACGGTGGCGTAGTGGTAGCGCTGCTGCCTCGCAGTTAGGAGACGCGGGTTCGCTTCCCAGGTCCTCCCTGCGTGGAGTTTGCATGTTCTCCTAGTGTCTGTGTAGGTTTCCTCTCCTCCCACAGTCCAAAGACATGCAGGTTAGGTGCATTGGCAATTCTAAATTGTCCCTAGTGTGTGCTTGGTGTGTGTGTGTGTGTGTGTGCGCCCTGCGGTGGGCTGGCGCCCTGCCCAGGGTTTGTTTCCTGCCTTGCGCCTTGTGTTGGCTGGGATTGCCTCCAGCAGACCCCCATGACCCTGTAGTTAGGATATAGTGGGTTGGATAATGGATGGATGGATGGATGGTTAATCAGTGGCATTGTGTCTCGTTTGGTGAGTGATGATTTCAGGCCAGTGAAATCATGCCAGCACACCGGAGCTGACCAGTCCGTGCCGTACGTTCATTGAGCAGCCAGGTCATGACCACTGGCGCCCCCTAGTGAATCAGCGTCACTGTCCCTGGGATTCAGCCGCTGCACTAGACGAGCCTGAGAGCAACAGCACTTACCTCTGTGTGTTTGCCTACAGCCAGTTCAAGCGCAGTCGGCTCAGCGATTTACTGAATTTCATCAATGGCGTCAGTTGCACCTTGTATACAGTAATCCCTCCTCGATTGCGGGGGTTGCGTTCCAGAACCCCCCGCGAAAGGTGAAAATCCGCAAAGTAAAAACCATATGAACATATGGTTATTTTTATATATTTTAAGCCCTTATAAACTCTCCCACACTGTTATAAACATTTCCCGCACAATTATACAGCATAAACCCTTTGTATTCTCTTAGATATTAGGTAAGATTTGTTGAAATTATGTACGTATGTAAACACACTGTTTATATACAGTAAAACCTAAATATTATTTTAAAGATATCACATATGTTACAGCCATTACGACAGACAGGCCATCAGCAACAAATACGTACAATGCAAGAAAAATTGTATACAGTAAAATGTATGTAGAGTGACACTAAACTATGTATATGTAATAAGTACTGTATGTAGAAAATTAATTATGTTACTCACCAACAATGACACGACGACTTGTCCAATAACGGTGAGTTTAATGTTACTGCACAACAAAGGAGAGCGTTACAGCTCTTCTAAAGGATCCTCTTCAGGCGACTGTGTAGCACCGGCAGTCTTCAATCCAAATCCCTAAAGCAGATTCCATCTCAACTGCCGCCTTATCACGTCCACTTACAACTCGTTTTGCGCCCTGGTTAAAGGACACTGTGCCCGTAGATCTTATATGCTTTTCCTCCTTTTTAAATAAAAAGAATCGTGGACTCATTGATGCCGTAATGGCGTCCTACAGCGGTGTAGCTGTTCCCTGCCTTCAACATATCCAAAACTTTTACCTTTTCAGCAATCGTTAGCATCTTCAGTTTGCGCTTGGGCACGGCCCCTGAAGCAGTGGTAGGAGCAGATTGTTTTGGAGCCATAACGAAGGGCTTGACTATGCACAAAGATAAACAAAAAAGAGCACAAAAGTTAACTCTTTACACAGCGAAACACGCTGATACTGAATGAGCGAGACGAGACTTCCTGGTTAACGCAGCAGAATCGAATTTGGCACTCCGTCGCTGAGCCAATCAGCACACAGGAACTTAACTGCGTGCCCTGATTGGGTAGCTTCTCAGCCATCCCCCAGTAGCGTCCCTTGTATGAAATCAACTGGGCAAACCAACTGAGGAAGCATGTACCAGAAGTAAAAAGACCCATTGTCCACAGAAACCAGCGAAGCAGAGAAAAATCTGCGTTATATATTTAGATATGCTTACATATAAAATCCGCAATAGAGTGAAGCCACGAAAGTTGAAGTGCGATTCAGCAAGGGATTACTGTATATATCATGATAAATTGTTCCAGTAATTTTTTTTAATAGTTTTTACAGCTCATTGGCAGTGTGTAAAAAGATCAGTGTTGCAGTAATTGTGATGCTCTTTGCATGAAAACAATATGTGTTCCATTAAAATTTCAGGCCAGTGAATCCAGAGCATCCTTCTCACAAGTGTGTTAATAGATGTCTGGGCCTTTCTGGTTGCTGTTGCAGTGGTCCTCCATGTCTCAGATAGGTAGTGGAGGACTGACTTCACACTGGAATTGAAGAATCTCATCTTGGTGGTGATGGACAGGTCCCTGAATCCCCACACATTCTTCAGTTGGAGGAAAGCTGGAAGAAATTTTTTCCTCCAACTTTTCTTCCTCCCGTCTTTAGGGTGAGAAATTAAACCAGACTACGAAATGAAAATGGACATGGTGAGGAACGTGAGACATGTCCTTAACGTAAAAAGTAAAGAATTGGAGCTTTGGCTGGAGCCTTGGTGTAATAGTAGTAGTAGTAGTAGGACAAGCCAGTGAGTCTCTGTGCATTCCCATCTTAAAAAACAATGGATTATGAAATAGCGATTAGATGACGGATTGAATTGTCCAATGAAGTGCCACAGATCAGCTCTGTTTAGGTCCCTTTTAATTTGCCATTATAGTGTGTATTTTGCACTGGTGGTCTTTCCCTGAGGCCAAGGCTATGTGCTCTGCAGGCTTGTATCGCTCCAATCTACATATATCAGCTCCTGAAGTCAATTATTGATTTTAAGGCACCAAGGCAAGGTTCTCCTCTAACTGGCCCTTAGAGAATTAAATGTTAGTCCTGCGAACTTATTTACATTCTGGTGGCAGCTGGAAGAGTGACTTTCGACCGCAATCCAGCGAGGCACTGAAACACAACAAAGCGTGCTCTATTTTCAGCATCGATATATTGGGAAAAATGTGCTCCTTTCTCACAGATACTTTACACCAATTATGGTTTATCTGTACTGAATGTTATACTTAGCCTTTGACTTTGAACCAAGTGGGCACAGGGCTGGTGCTCTCATTAGCTGGCCACCAAGCAATTAACACCTGCCTGTCTGGCAGACATTATTTCTGTGTGATACCTTGCTATGTTTAGGAACATGCTGTTCGTCTGAAAGAAATCCCAGGAAATTGATAGTCATAACTGAGGTGGGCTAGGGTTGAATGAGGGCACACCACAGGAAGAAAGGAGCAAAAGGGGCACAGTGTTTTTATTAAAACAGTCGACAAAGTAGTGTCCCAAGTGCGGCGCAAAAAATAGACCTTCAAAAGAGAGAGTGCCCTGGTGACAAAGTTAAAACCAATAAATACATACATCTCTCAAGAAATAGACATAACCGAGAGTCAGAATCACGTCCTTCCATTTCATTCTCCCAGTTCTTCTCTCTCCATCTCTTGTCTCACCCTCCTCTTTCTCATCAGGGCAGAGACACCAGTGAATGCAGTCTTTAATCGATTCCCATGCCAGTCACTTCTGTGGGTACCCTCTGGGACACCCGAAGCCCTTTACTCCTCCATCGTGTCACCAACCCTTGATGACCCTTGGAGCACGCCAGCTGTTCCTGCTGTTGTGACCAACAGGAGTGACTCAACCCTGGAGTGCTGTTTCTCTACTCCACCATGGCACCTCTTTGACATTGCAGTGGCTCCAGCCTCATGTTTCTTTTGATTCATTCCTCCTCATCTCACCTACTCGGACCCTTTTATACTCCTTGTGAGTGTGGCTGTTCTAAACAATTCCCAGAGCGTCGATGAGGGACAGCAGAACCAATCAGAATCCTGCAAATAAATATCTAGTATTGGTCCATTCCCCTATTCTGTTAAGCTCTGTGGCCACTCACTGCTTTTGCATACATCCACACTCCTGACGTCTGAGCCTCACTATTTTTAAAATTATCCTGCACACGTTCCGATCCACCACAGACCCCAGACAGGCTTCACCACAACTGCACAGTAGCATATCTAATCCTTTAAATGATGGCTTGGGGACAGTGGTCCCTTTTATACTTAAGAGTTAGTCGGATTGACCCAAATTCGGTCCACCATGTTGGTGGCTCTGTGCCTTAGGATCTGTGCTGGTATGTGTAAAATGTCAGTTCAAATCCTGTTACTTGCCAGAAGGGATCCTACTCTGTTGGGTCCTTGAGCAAGGCCTTTAACATGAAATTTGTTCCAGGGGTGCTGTACAATGGCATCAAAATCTGGCGAGAGAGTGAAGTGAATGCACAAATCAAAATACTCTGTGGATGACGTTTTGCGTAATATCGCTGAATTGAACTCTTCGAAGTCCGATTTTGATGCAAGCGATCTGGAAACTGAGATCGAAAATGAAAGTGAGGTACCGGCATCAGCTGATTGGCCCCAAGCTGATCGTGGTCCTGAACTCGTTGCTGTGGCTGACGTGCCTATGGCAATGTTCACTTGGGAGGACCGGCACTTACATTAACAAAGTGGCACAAAGTAGATTGCATTGCACTGTGTGACCGCTGCTTTCGTCCCCACCATGCGAAGACAGCCAGACAGCAGCCACAAGAGGCCGTGAAGAGACGGCCACAGCATGCAGCAATGGATGTTTGCTTTATTTGGAAAAAATATTTAGCCCTCAAAGAGTTAAAACCGACTTGTTTGTACCATAAGCTCAGTTCTGTGTTGGACTCTTGTCTGCAAAGACCTTTTTTTTTAACAAACCTCCAATTTTTCAGCCACTCTACAATTATACAGCAAAACCAAGGAGCTGGTGGTGGAGTTTAGGAGGCCCAGACCCCTCATAGACCCCGTGATCATCAAAGGTGACTGTGTGCAGATGGTGCAGACCTATAAATATCTGGGAGTGCAGCTGGATGATAAATTAGACTGGACTGCCAATACTGATGCGCTGTGCAAGAAAGGACAGAGCCGGTTATACTACCTTAGAAGGCTGGCGTCTTTCAACATCTGCAATAAGATGCTGCAGATGTTCTATGAGACGGTTGTGGCGAGCGCCTTCTTCTATGCAGTGGTGTGCTGGGGAGGCAGCATTAAGAAGAAGGACGCCTCACGCCTGGATAAACTGGTGAGGAAGGCAGGCTCTATTGTTGGCATGGAGCTGGACAGTTTAACATCTGTGGCAGAGCGAAGGGCACTCAGCAGGCTCCTATCAATTATGGAGAATCCACTGCATCCACTAAATAGGATCATCTCCAGACAGAAGAGCAGCTTCAGCGACAAACTGCTATCAATGTCCTGCTCCACTGACAGATTGAGGAGATCATTCCTCCCGCAAACTATGCGACTCTTTAATTCCACCCGGGGGGGTAAACGTTAACATTTAACATTATACAAAGTTATTGTCTGTTTTTCACCTGCATTATTATCATTCTTTAATTTAATATTATTTATTGTATCAGTATGCTGCTGCTGGAGAATGTGAATTTCCCATTGGGATTAACAAAGTATCTATCTATCTATCTATCTATCTATCTATCTATCTATCTATCTATCTATCTATCTATCTATCTATCTATCTATCTATCTATCTATCTATCTATCTATCTATCTATCTATCTATCTATCTATCTATCTATCTATCTATCTATCTATCTATCTATCTATCTATACGGGAGGCTGACCCAAACCCTGTAATGTGTCAAGGCTTCATTATTCCCACTCCCCTTGATGTTCCCTTTCTTCTCTCACAAAGATGACATTCACTACGTATATTGAAGAAAATGTTCTGTCTTTGCCACTTGTGTTACAACAGAGACCCAGCTTCATCCTGTAGAGCACAGGTGTCGGACTCTGGTCCTCGAGGGCCTCAGAGGCTGCAGGTTTTCATTCTAGCCATCTTCTTCATTAGTGACCAGTTTTTGCTGTTACTTAACTTCTTTTGCCTTAGTTTTAATTAACTTGACTCAGGCCTCTTGTTTGTCTCTTCTTCCTTATGAGACATAAAACGAGCCACCACATGACCAGCTCACCTGTGCCCATCACATAATATCTGAAAATAAAGAAAGGTGATGGCCTTGGTAAGGGTGATCTCTCAGGTCACCAAAACATCTTGATGGTGTTCTTAGAAAAAAACAGAAAATCAATAGTTTTGGAAATGTCTGCTGTGGCAAAATGAGAGCAACAACAAGTCATAGAATTAAATAACAGGTTTAATTAACAGCAAGGATCAGCTTCTCATTAAGAAAGTGATTGGAGTGAAACAGGTTGGAGTTTGAACTCCCAGTTTAGCTGGTCAACTGTTGGCTCATTTCACATCTCATTTCTATTTGGCTGCCATTTAATGAAGAAAGGAATAAATTCAGGGGACTTCATCCTTAAAAACAGGGCCATTAAAATGAAAGGAAAAGAAGTTAATTAGCATTGAAAACTGGTCACTGATTAGGAAAAAGGTTAGAATGAAAACCTGCAGCCACTGCGGCCCTGCAGGCCCGGAGTTTGACACCCCTGCTGTAGAGTATTATATGAAAATCCTTTATAGAAATGAACATTCTAAATTGGCCTTAGTGTGTGCTTGGTGTGTGGGTGTGTTTGTGTGTGTCCTGCGGTGGGTTGGCACCCTGCCCGGGATTGTTTCCTGCCTTGTGCCCTGTGTTGGCTGGGATTGGCTCCAGCAGACCCCTATGACCCTGTGTTCAGATTCAGCGGGTTGGAAAATGGATGGATGGATGGATATTCTAACATGTTAACCCTTAAACCGCCGGAACCAGCTATAGTTGGTTACCAATGCAATTTGCCAGCACACCAGAGCTGAGTACATTCGGCGACATACATTCGTTGAACGCCGCAACCGGCTATAGTTGCTTCCCAGTGCAATTTGCCAGCACACTGGAGCCGAGTATATTTGGTGACACACATTCGTTTAACGCCACAACTGGCTATAGTCGGTTCCCAGTGCAATTTGCCAGCACGACGGAGCTGACCAGTCCGTGCCGTACATTCGTTGAGCAGCCAGCTCATGACCACTGGCGCCTCTTAGTGAATCAGCATCACTGTCCCTGGGATTCAGCCGCTGCACTAGACTAGCCTTCAGTCATCAGCGTTGGCCTCTGTGTGTTTGTGTGCAGCCAGTTCAAGCGCAGTCGGCTCTGTGATTTACTGAGTTTCATCAATGGCGTCACTTGCACCTTGCATATATCATAATAGATTGTTCCAGTAGTTTTTTTTTTATAGTTTTTACAGTTCATTGGCAGTGTGTGTTCCTCACAGGTGGAGCAGTGGTAGTGCTGCTGCTTTGCAGTAAGGAGACTGTGGAAGATTGTGGGTTCGCTTCCCAGTTCCTCCCTGTGTGGATAGCGCTTTGAGTACTGAGAAAAGCGCTATATAAATGTAATGAATTATTATTATTATTAATGATCAGTGTTGCAGTAATTGTGATGCTCTTTGCATGAAAAAAATATGTGTTCCATTAAAATTTCAGGCCAGTGAATCCAGAGGATCCTTCTCACAAGTGTGTTAATAGATGTCTGGGCCTTTCTGGTTGCTGTTGCAGTGGTCCTCTATGACTCAGATAGGTAGTGGAGGACTGACTTCACACTCGAATTGAAGAATCTCATCTTGGTGGTGATCTTTGCATGAAAAAAAATATGTGCTCCATTAAAATTTCACATTTTCTTTGTGAATTGTGACGTCTCCTTAAAAAGTGCAACAAAAAAGTGTTTGGCGTCCAGGGGTGCATTAACCCCCAAGTATGTGGTGGTTTAAGGGTTAAAGGTGACCTCAAGGTTCTAAAATGAACCATATGAAGTCAAATTTGACTGATGGCTATTGTTTCTTCATTGACTTTACAGGTAATGGTCATTTCTCCCTCTGTAGCATCTGATGATAGTGATCACTAATTACTTTGTGGAATATGGTAGCAGCGATCACATCTTTCTTCACACTGCCGGATGACAGCGATCTTATCACTCTTTGCTTTAGCAAATGTCAGGGAATTTTTTTTAAATTTTTTTACTGTTGCAGTGCTTTCTTTTTTCCATGACCCTTTGACATCCACTCTGAAAGCTACAGATCACAGCACTCGGGAGCGATTTCAGTGAGACAGAAAGAAAGAAAGAAAGAAAGAAAGAAAGAAAGAAAGAAAGAAAGAAAGAAAGAAAGAAAGAAAGAAAGAAAGAAAGAAAGACTTTTGAGTTTTAAATATTCCTTTTATTAAACATTCATCAATACAAAAATCAACAAACCATCAAAAAAAGAACATCCTATGTAACCTATGAATGAGTATTCTGCCGTAGTTTCATAATAATGAATTCACCAAAAGAAAAAAATATAATAATAATTCGCAAAACAAAAACACACTCCTCATTAACAATTTTACAAATTGCATTCATTGCACACCACTGTTCTATAAATGTTTGCAAATTGTGGGTCATCCTATAAAACTTAAAATCTAAGAAAATTCTAATTGTGCCTTAAAGAGACCCACCAAGTCAGACTCCCTGTCACTCTTAATTTTTTCCTTCCTAGTGATATAAATGGCAAGCTTAGCCTGGCCCAATAAAAAATTTGCTAACCTGCTAACGTTCTTTTTTACTCTCACATTAGCAAATCCGCATATAAAAACCTGTTTGTTAAAATAAACACCCAAAACACTAAAAACACTGCCAAGTACAAATAAAAGAGGTTGGATCCTAAAACAGTAAAGAAAGTAGTGAAAAACAGTCTGTTGGCAAAAAGGACACATCTCTGAGATGTTGGAATTAATTAAAGACAAAAAAGAATTAACTGCCACACTCCCGTGAACAATTCTCCATTGCAGATCGCCAGTTCTCTTATTCAATGGTGGACTGTACCAACACTGTCCACCCCTCCCAGTTTATCCCTTCAGGGTGTATCTGGGTATAAAAGAAAAGAAAGAAAGAAAGAAAGAAAGAAAGAAAGAAAGAAAGAAAGAAAGAAAGAAAGAAAGAAAGAAAGAAAGAAAGAAAGAAAGAAAGCTGAGGCATTTTCTGGAGTCTTGGAGTTGTGATTAAAGTGGGTTAAGTTATAGCAGAAATTTCCTGTTTAGAAGAAAAATAAAATGCATCCTTATATTAAATCTGGTTAATCCAGTCCAGGGTTATGGGGAGAACTGATAAATAAGGATGTAGAGGGTGAGTCAAAATTATGTTAACACTAATGGTATTGCTATGTACAGTCTCAGCCTGCGTAATAATTGACTCTCCTTTCAACATTAAAGATAACAGTGGTATGTCTTTCATTTCCTAGGAACATCTGAGTACTGCGGTGTTTTCCGAACAAAGATTTTTAGTGAACCGGTATTTAGTTGTATGAAATTAAATCAAATGTGAAAAACTGGCTGTGCACAAATGTGGGTCCCCTTGTCATTGTGCTGATTTGAATGCCTGTCACTGCTCAATGCTGATTACTTGTAACACCAAATTGGTTGGATGAGCTCATTAAGCCTTGAACTTCATAGACAGGTGTGTCCAATCATGAGATATAAAGGTATTTAAGGTGGTCAATTACAAGTTGTGCTTCCTTCCTTTTGACTCTCCTCTGAAGAGTGACAGCATGGGATCCTCAAAGCAACTCTTCAAAGATCTGAAAACAAAGATTGTTGAGTCTCCTGGTTTAGGGGAAGGCTACAAAAAGCCATCTCAGAGGTTCAAACTGTCAGTTTCAACTGTAAGGAATGGAATCAGGAAATGGAAGGCCACAGGCACAGTTGCTGTTAAACCCAGTAGGTCTGGCAGGCCAAGAAAAATACAGGAGCGGCATATGAACAGGATTGTGAAAATGGTTACAGACAACCTACAGATCACCTCCAAAGACCTGCAAGAACATCTTGCTGCAGATGGTGTATCTGTACATCGTTCTACAGTACAATTCAGCGTAATTTACACAAAGAACATCTGTATGGCAGGGTGATGAGAAAGAAGCCCTTTCTGCACTCACGCCACAAACAGAGTCGCTTGTTGTATGTAAATGCTCATTTAGACAAATCAGATTCATTTTGGAACAAAGTGCTTTGGACTGATGAGACACAAATGGAGTTATTTGGTCAGAACAAAAAGCGCTTTGCATGGCGGAAGAAGAACAACGCATTCCAAGAAAAACACCTGCTACCTACTGTCACATTTGGTGGAGGTTCCATCATGCGGTGGGGCTGTGTGGCTAGTTCAGGGACTGGGGCCCTTGATAAAGTCGAGGGTCAGATGAATTCAATCCAATAACAACAAATTCTTCAGGATAATGTTCAAGCATCAGTCACAAAGATGAAGTTACGCAGGGGTTGGATATTCCAACAAGACAATGACATAAAAAAAAAGTTTGAAATCTACAAAGACATTCATGCAGAGGGAGAAGTACAATGTTCTGGAATGGCTGTCACAGTCCCCTGACTTGAATATCATTGAAAATCTATGGGATGATTTAAAGTAGGCTGTCCATGCTCAGCAGCCATCACATTGAACTGAACTGGAGAGATTTTGTATGAAGAATGGTGAACAATACCTCCATCCAGAATCCAGACACTCATCAAAGGCTATAGAAGAGACAGCATCTAGAGGCTGTTAGATTTACAAAAGTAGCCTCAACTAAGTATTGATGTCACATCCAGGTGGAATATGCACCTGTCTAATTTTGTTATGATGCATATTGCATATTTTCTGTTAATCCAATAAATTTAATGTTACTACTGAAATCCTACTGTTTCCATAAGGCATGTCATATATTAAAGGGAAGTTGCTACTTTGACAGCTCAGCCAATGAGAAACAAAAATCCAAAGAATTAAGAGGGGTTCCCAAACTTTTTCATATGATTGTCGGGGTGCTTGATTTTACCGTATAATTTCTGGTATTTTATAATGTCGGTTGTATAAGTCGAATGTGGGAAACTCACGCTATTGGTTCAAGAGGTTATGATATGCTAACGCCCACCTGAGAGGGTAACCATGGAGCACACTGCCCTTTTTTTTCTATGTATTCTGCCTACGTGACCACACGTTAATACCCAAACTATTCCAAAGCGACATTTGCTTTGTGTTTTCTGTATCTCACACCCTCATACACCTTTATTGTAAGAGCATCCCTTATCCATGATGGAGCGCTTGATCAGAAGAAAATATGAAGCTGGTTTTAAATTAAAAGTCGCTGAAGTGGTGAAAGAAATCGGTAACTGCGCTGCTACAACAAAATTTGATGCGTCTGAGAAACTGATGTGAGATTGGAGGAGGAAAGAAGATGTAAAAAAAAATTAAGTGTCGTATTTTTGAACAGGCGTATAAGTCGGGGTTTGATTTTGTGATCGATTTTTCGGGTTTCAAGACCCGACTCATACACGAATATATACGGTACTTATATACAATTATTGTAGACAATTTATATGCCACATATGGTACATGTGTTGAACATGATGGCGAACAGGTTGAGACATTCCTGCAAATCATCTTGCATATATGAAGCATGCTTTGTGAATAAATTGTTTCCGCCATTCAAATGTTAACATCATTTTGACTCACCCTGTATTACATATAGGAAGTAAAAGTGCTAAGTTTGAATACACAATGGGAGGTTTGAAAATCAAGAAGGATTTAGAAGTAGTAGTCGACACTATCAACTACCAGACAGTGTTCAGAAGCCATTAAGGAGGCTAGACGAATGTTAGGTTATATAGCGCCTTGATGTGTGGAGTACAAGTCCCAGGAGGTTATCCTCAAGCTTTACATTACTATTATAGGACAAAGGATTTCCTTTAGCCGAACCTATATGATAGCGTTGCTTTGATCATGTGGTGCACTTTTAAATCCGTAACTTCCCTACTAACTTTCAACAGTCTATAAGATTTACTACTAAAAAGTAGCTGTCATTTATGTGTCTAGATAAGCCTGAGAATCTCTTTGTCTAGTTAGAGTGGCTAAAGTTGAACAAAGGATTCACTTACTGCTGTCCAATAGAACTTCTGAATTAAAGAAAAATATTGTGGCGGATGGCTGGGGATACAATACCACTCCCGGGCCATGAGAGGGCAGCTGCCCTGGTTCACCTGGGGGCCACGGGAGCAGAGCTTGGAAGCTCAACCCTGTTGGAGCCCGTGGCCACCACCAGGGGTAACCCGAAAAATGGCTACAGAGCTTTGGATTGCAGCACTTCCACCATGTTGTGTATTTGTATGTTCAGTAACAAATTAAATTTCTATTGATGTTGATTGACATTCCTGTTGTTGGTAATTTCCAGTAGAATGTTAGTGGGTGGGATTTTAGAAGGAAAAAGGCACTTCTGGTGCGTCCAGGTTCTCTTCTGGCAGAAGTTCCTGGAGTAGTGGAAGTGTTGCAGTCCAAGGCTCCAGGATTGTCCAAATGCCTCCTGGCAGTGGCCACGGTCCCCAACAGAATTGAGCTTCCAAGCTTCAGTCCCATGGTCTCGATACAAACCAAGAGGGGCTGCCCTCCCTCTCGTGTCCCGGTGTGGGCAAGGTCTATGGTCAACTGTCACAGTATATATACAGTCATCCCTCGTTATTCATTTCTAATTAATTTATTCAGAACGTGAAAAATTGCGCATTGACTGAGCCGTGGCATGAAGTGTGACCTCACTTCAAAGAAGGCACTGGAGTCTCTGAGTAGGTAGGCAGAAGCAGTAGTTTATTACAAAAAATACAGAATTGTCTCAGTTCGGTTCTGAAAATTCCTTGTTGCTTTTTTGATTCCATTTGAATAACCATCATTAGCTTAAGACACCAATATTTTCCATAACAATTATGCATAGCTGCCTTTCTGCTACTATTATTTTTAAACTAGGGCATAGTTATCATCTGACCCCAAGGAGAGACAATCATCTTATCACTCTTTACATTCCCCAACCTCAGGCTGGACAAATATTTGTGGATCATCAATACAACTAGAAGTAAGAAAAAATACTGGCCTGTATTAATTAACCATTTCAGCTTGCATTACCCCTCTTCTCTCTCTCACACCATTTCCATGAAAAGGACAAGACAATGTAGAGCTCAACTCGGCAGCCATATTGAGACGGGCATGCGGCCTGTTCTGACGAAAGCTAACCACAAATGATGCCTTAACTAGAGTCTTTTTAAGTAACTAACGAGTCTGTGTGCCGCATTTATCAACATTTATCAGGCTGTATGGTTGCCAATATTCACTTGTACTTTGCTTATTGTTATTATTTATGAATATTGTTGATAATACATCATTTAAAGTGTAATTTAACTCCTGCTTGTCTTTTACTACACCTAATAAATATAGAAGGGAAGGTGGGGAGAAGTTATATGGTACAATACCTTAGAAACATTGGAACGTCTGTGAGATTTGAGGCATTCTGACAAAGGCCACACAATAAAGAATACAAAAAGAGGGGAAAGCAGAGTAATATAGAGAACTCTACCAAGACAAAACACTCTCTGACCTCATACATGTTTATACCCCCAACTGCACTCTTAGGTCCTCCACATCTGGTCTCCACATCACCCCCTGCCCCGCACGCCTGATCACCATTTGTTCCAGTCGTATTGCTCCTTGTCTGTGGAACTCCATACCACCAAGGATTCGGGGCACAGATTCCCTGCCAATCTTCAAATCCCATTTTAAGACTTATCTATTTAGATTATCTTACACCATGTGACCTTAGGCTGTGCTCTTATTACTGTTCCAGTAACGGTGTGCAGTGAATACACTTGACTTATAGTTTTCCACCTCTATCATTCATTTGCTCAGCGGCTGATGCCCTTGCTGCTTCCTGAGCAGCTCTTCTTCTTTTCTCCACTCTAGCGGCCCGCTTCTTCTCTTCTTCGGTCAGCATCTTTTCGCATTAAAACTGATTAAGTCAGTGTTTGTGTTGCAATTACTTTGTACATTTTCCTTAATTTTTCACTTAAGCTGGCATGTAGGTCTTCAATCTGCCTCAAGAATGATTTAAGATATGAAGAGGCAGGGGAAGTGACGGCGAAGGTGGTAGGAATGAGAATGGCGCCCATACACATGTGCCACACGGCCACCCTGCTGCCTGCTGTCGAGAGTTAATTCTACAATTAAATAAAATAAAAATAAAAAGAGGAATAACCTTGGAGGTCAATCATCACCCTGAAAGCGGATTGTAGATGTCACATAGTATATGTGTACCAAATTTTAGGTCCATTGGTCAAACGGTTTGCAAGCTACAGGTGATTTAAAATCCTGGAAGGACAAACGGACCGCCACGGTAGCGTATTATATATAAAGATTTACAGTTCTATAGATATATGCATACGTATTTGTGTTATGTCTACAAGCATGTTTTCTTTTTGTTGGTTTTATGATTTTATTGTTTGTCCATTGTTTGTACAGTGAAAGACGCCTTGAAATACAAGGTGAGACCCAAAGGTTTGTAGACAACTGTTATAAAACACAGATAACTTCTTATATGGACATAATTTATTTGTATTCTTAAAAATACTTTCCTCCTTGATCAATACACCTGTTTGTTTGTTTTTTTTTTTGTTCTTTATTCTTTATTTCGCCTTATATAATTTCTCATATTAGGAATTTATTAGTTGTCGCATACCCCTTTGGGTCAGAGCACAGGGTCAGCCATTGTACAGCACTCCTGGAGCAATTGAAGGTTAAGAGTCTTGATCAAGAGCCCAGCAGAGTAGGATCTCTTTTGGCAGTGACGGGGATTCGAACCGGCAACCTTCGGAATACCAGCGCAGATCCTTAGCCTCAGTTGCATGTTCCTTCAACTTTTTCATGCCCTCCAGGAAAGCAGTTTTTGAAATGTTGTTAAGCTCCCTTTTCACTGCACACTTAATTTCTTCCACTGTTTGAAAATGCCGCCATTTTAAGGGAAATTTTAACTTGGGGAAGAGAAAATTGTCGGCAGGAGCAAGATCTGGTGATTAAGCTGGGTGGTGAATAACAGCAACCTTCCTGTTTGCCAGAAATATCTTTACAATTGCAGCATTATGAGATGGTGCGTTATCGTGAAGAAGGAATCACTCATTGGATAGGTATTTGTCCGTTCTAACTCATCGAATTCTCTTCAGTAGCCAATCCAAAACACCCACGGAGAATTCTGCATTTACTTTCTGCCCTTCAGGGACAAACTCTAGATGAATTACACCTTAACATCGTCTTCACTCACGATTTTTGAAATCACAGTTTCTTTGCTTTTGGAGAGTTTTGCCCCATCCAGTCCTGCACTCTGTCTATTGGTGGCCGGAGAGTAGGCGAAACATCATGTTACGTCATACTTTACATGACATTTTCCCGAAAATGTTCATCTTGTCCTATTAAAAGAAGATCCCGGCAGTAAACAACGTGCTCTTTTTTCTGCTCTGTGGTCAAGGCGTGAGAAACAAAAATCTTGCACAGATCTCCCTTTTTCCCAAGTCTTTGGTTGCATTCCGGCGAGCTGTCTCCTTACCAATATTCATACGATCAGCAATCATTTGAGAAAAGCGCTATATAAATGCAAAGAATTATTATTATTATTATTTGGAGAGCGGTATGGTGGAACATGAAGCATAGTACTACGTAGTTACGCCGTCAGCCACTAGATGTAACACACAGTTATCTTTTAAAACAACTTGTCTAAAAACTTTTGGGTCGCACCTTGTATATATATATATATATTAGCATAGCTGAAATACCCAGCGTTGCCCGGGAGGAAAATAAAGTGTTTTTTGTGTTTTAATTGTTTGAGAAAAATATCATTAAAAAATGCACAAATTTAAAAATGATAATAAATTAACAAACAATGAAGACTCACTAATGTGCTTGTCTTGCAGTCTTGTATTATGTTATCATCCAGTTGATGCTCGGATCTGGCCAACTGTATGTAATTTCAAAAGCAACAGGGGCGCGGTGGTGGTGCTTAAACATAAAGAATGCTGGCAGACACTTCCAGTTCTCCCTCTGGTGGTCTTTCGGAGTGTCAACTGGATGATAACATGCATACAAGATCACTCCCCACCCTACCCAGAAGGGGGTGGGTTAGGGTTGATTTCACCCTACAGTATTTTTTAGTTGACCAATGAGAAACGTGTACCAAATTTCATGAAAATCGCTCCAGCCATTCGAAAGTGATGAACATTCATACATACATACACACACACATATATTGACTTTTATATATATAGATTATTATTATTAATTATTAGTATTATTTTCCTTTATGATTATTGCACAGTCCTATATGTTGTTTATTGTTTTCTTTAAGCTTAATTGTTCCTTACTTGTTTCTTATTTTGCTATTCTGTCAAAATTTGGATGATAAAACACAACAACAATATTTATTTCTATAGCACATTTTCATACAAATGATGTAGCTCAAAGTGCTTTACATGATGAAGAAAAGAGAAGAAAGACCAAATAAATAAGAAAATAAACTTAGGTAACACTAATTAACATAGAGTAAAAGTAAGGTTCGATGGCCATGGATGACAGAAAAAACAAAATCAAAACTCCAGAGGACTGGAGAAAAAAAATTATAATTTCTCATTAAATTATAATTATTATATTATTATTTTGTTAGTGTGCCTTTTCTGTTAATTTTGTTATCAGTAACTAAATTAACTTTTAAGTAACTAAAGAAATACTTCTGAGTTGTTGTGAGGGTTCTTTACAGGTTTTTGTCCTTCCTGTTAGGACATTGTAGTGTAGTTAAGGCAATGGACTTCAAACCCTCAGGTTGTGGGTTCAAATGTCCCTAATGACACCACTGTGTGACCACAAGCAAGTCATTTGACCTGCCGGTGCTCCAATTGGAAAACCTAAAGAAATTAAACCAATTGTATCATGAACTAGCCATCCCCTGTGGCTTCGCCCACGTAGTAGTGAAACAGGACAGTGAGGAGAGCCCTGCCCAGCTCCCGACTCCTGATGTCACACTTCCCACTCCCCTCAGCCCGCTGTGTATCTCACAGAGTCGCGCAAATAAATCAGTACCACAAGCAAACTATGACACATAGCGCAATGAGAGAAGTTGCAAAATCATCCAGAATGTTCAAGAATTATAGAAAAAAACCTGACCTAAATCCGGTAAGTAGTTCTCTCGTGAAAAGTGGACAGACAGACATTGGATTTTATATATACAGTCTGTGAAGAAACAACACAACACAGCATAATGTTTTGGGGTTTTGGCCCCATATAGATAGATAGATAGACAGATAGATAGATAGATAGATAGATAGATAGATAGATAGATAGATAGATAGATAGATAGATAGATAGATAGATAGATAGATAGATAGATAGATAGATAGATAGATAGATAGATAGATAGATAGATAGATACTTTATTAATCCCAATGGGAAATTCACATATACTGCAACAGAAAAGAATAACGTCTCCACGTAATTTTTGCAAGGTCAACATAAGACATATTATGAAGGGAAGAGGGACAATTTATACGGGGGGACCGGAAATTAGAAGGTGGAATGCTGGGAAAATTGTGATGCAGGATGGGTGATTGACGTCATCATGGCAGAACTGGAGGGTAGAATGGAACCCAGGAGTATGGCGGCTTTTTGGCTTCTCCAGGCGTTGTTACAGCGGCGATTCCTCATTCTGGCTGAGAAAACAAGAAAAGAAAGGTTAGTGCGCCGTCGTTGTCCCTTGGCACGACCTATTGAGATGCGGCCCGGGTCCTTAAACTGCTCTCCATGCGCTCATGCATGACAAGTCATATGAAAAACTTTGGGAACCCCTCTTAATTCTTTGGATTTTTTATCATTGGCTGAGCTTTCAAAGTAGCAATTTCCTTTTAATATATGACATGCCTTATGGAAACAGTAGGATTTCAGCAGTGACATTAAGATTATTGGATTAACAGAAAATATGCAATATGCATCATAACAAAATTAGACAGGTGCATAAATTTGGGCAACAGAGATATGACATCAATACTTAGTTGAGCCTCCTTTTGTAAATCTAACAGCCTCTAGACGCTGTCCACCTGTAGCCTTTGATGAGTGTCTGGATTCTGGATGGAGGTATTGTTCACCATTCTTCCATACAAAATCTCTCCAGTTCAGTTCAATTTGATGGCTGCCGAGCATGGACAGCCTGCTTCAAATCATCCCATAGATTTTCGATGATTTTCAAGTCAGGGGACTGTGACAGCCATTCCAGAACATTGTACTTCTCCCTCTGCATGAATGTCTTTGTAGATTGTAGATGTGTTTTGGGTCATTGTCTTGTTGGAATATCCAACCCCTACGTAACTTCACCTTTGTGACTGATGCTTGAACATTATCCTGAAGAATTTGTTGATATTGGGTTGAATTCACCTGACCCTCGACTTTAACAAGGGCCCCAGTCCCTGAACTAGCCACACAGCCCCACAGCATGATGGAATCTCCACCAAATTTGACAGTAGGTAGCAGGTGTTATTCTTGGAATGCGGTGTTCTTCTTCTGCCATGCAAAGCGCTTTTTGTTATGACCAAAAAACTCAATTTTTGTCTCATCAGTCCAAAGCACTTTGTTCCCAAATGAATCTGACTTGTCTAAATGAGCATTTGCATACAACAAGTGACTGTTTGTGGCGCGAGTGCAGAAAGGGCTTCTTTCTCATCACCGTGCCATACAGATGTTCTTTGTGCAAATTGCGCTGAATTGTAGAACGATGTACAGATACACCATCTGCAGCAAGATGTTCTTGCAGGTCTTTGGAGGTGACCTGTGTGTTGTCTGCCACCATTCTCACAATCCTGCTCATATGCCACTCCTGTATTTTTCATGGCCTGCCAGACCTGCTGGGTTTAACAGCAACTGTGCCTGTGGCCTTCCATTTCCTGATTCCATTCCTTACAGTTGAAACTGACAATTTAAACCTCTGAGATGGCTTTTTGTAGCCTTCTCCTAAACCATGAGACTCAACAATCTTTGTTTTCAGATCTTCTGAGAGTTGCTTTGAGGATGCCATGCTGTCCCTCTTCAGAGAAGAGTCAAAGAGAAGCACAACTTGCAATTAACCACCTTAAATACCTTTATATCTCATGATTGTCTATGAAGTTCAAGACTTAACGAGCTCATCCAATCAATTTGGTGTTGCAAGTAATCAGCTTTAAGCAGTGACATGCATTGAAATCAGCAAAATGACAAGGGGACACACATTTGTGCACAGCCAGTTTTTCACATTTGATTTAATTTCATACAACTAAATACTGCTTCACTAAAAAGCTTTGTTCGGAAAACACCCCAGTACTCAGATGTTCCTAGGAAATGAAAGACATTTATCTTTTTTGAAAGACTGTTATCTTTTTTGTTGAAAGGAGAGTCAATTATTATGCAGGCTGAGAGGGGTTCCCAAACTTTTTCATATGACTGTATATAGAGATGTTGTACATTGCCTTGGATAAAAGGTGTTTGCCAAATACGTAAATGTAATGTTAAATGAATTATTCATGACACATGGTAATTCAAAATGAAGGCGCCCTCCAGCAGGCACCTATGCACACTGCAGCTTGGGCACTGTCGCATTGGCAGGCGCGCCCACACACATACACACACTTTATCCAGAATCTTATACAAACTAATTTATAAATCATGCAGGCTGACCCAGCTGTGCAGTACATCCTGGAGGCGATGTTAACATGGCGGGTTGCTAATATTTCAAAGCTACTTGAACACATTACTCCCTGGTAGCAGGCGCCTGATAATTTGCATATTAAGTGACACAAGAAAGCAACAGCATAGAAAAAGTCTAATAAAAATAAAAGAGAAGTGGCTATACAACAAGCTGTGGGACTCTCACAGCATTGCTTGAAGAATGTTACAGTGAAGGGCTTCGGTGGAAGATCATACAGTAGTTGAGTAATCAGTTGGAGGGTTAGGAGTAGGGTAGGGGATATGGCCGTTACTGGCATGTTCTGGCACACTTAGTTTCATTTTAAAACATTATTTTACATCTCAGTGTCGTAGGTAGTTGTATAGAAATACTTTACACTCTAAAATCTATGAAAATAAATAAATAAATACTCTAAAATGTCTCCTATCCAGAGAATCAAATAAATAATTCTAAAAATACTGTTCTTAACAATCTGTTTATAAAATAAGTTGAAAACTATTCAGATCTATAAAAACCTTTCAATAAATTTGTTAAAAGCTATTCCACCCTCCTACAATGAGACATAAAGTGTCAAAACATCTATTTTATTATATTCTATGTAAGGCACTATATAAAAGATTTTTTTTTTAAAAAATAGGGTTATTTAGGGTTCTGAAATTAATTTTAAAACCCTAACATTAAATTAACATTAGGGTTATTTAAGATTAGGGCTAGGGTTAATAATTTTTAAGTTTAGGATTAGGGGTAGGGGTAATTATAAATAAATTATTATAAAAACACTGATTAACATCAGGGCCTCCCATAAAATTTTTACCATCAGGGACCTTATTTTATGGGACTTAAGATTAGAACAAGGGTAGGGGCAGTCTGTCTAAAAAGCTTATAGTCCAGCCCTCTGTTTAGTTACTGATGGCCCAGGTTTCAAATTTTAACCTCAGGGCCCTATTCACAATTTTAACACCATGGCTGCTATAACAGCCTTTAACATTAGGGAAGAGACAAGGGAAAGGCCATAATCAATATTTTAAAGGTAGTAATTTTGGGTTTGACCCCGATTATCCAATCCCCATTATTTTAGTGTTTCAGATTTACCTGCAACAGCGATGAATGATTGAGTGCCTGAACCGAGTCTCTATTAAGCACCTGTTGGCCAACAGGTGATCTGGTTATCCTGGTTGTGCCATTTAATACAATCTTTGCACATCCAGGTCCTAACTTCAGCAAATGTTCATTATAGGCTGGACATTCTACAACTACATGGATGCGATACATCAAGGATTTGTGCTAAGAATATCTCAGCATTTGGAAATGCCTTTTTCAAAGAATTAGCCAATTGTATCAAATCTAAATTTGCTATATCACCCTTTTAAACTTCCAACATACCTAATAGCAAAATTAACTTTTGAACTTGAGGTTGTGGTTTACCTTTACTGATCATCTTTAAAAATGAATGAAACTCTAAGTTACCAATAACTTTAATTGGTAAACCTAGGTATGGGCACGAATATGCCAGTAAGAGGTTACTGTCTCCCAGGACAACACAGGGCTCCACCAATTTAGGACGCCAATTTTTCTATGTCTCGGACTATATTGGTCTTATTTGTATTTTTAGGGGTAGAATCAGATATGGCATTATCTACTGAAGGAGTTTTAGATTTAGTGCCATTCATCACTTTAATCTCTCCTTTTAGTTTTTAGTGAATTCACTTTTTTAGATGGGGTGGCACGGTGGCGCAGTGGTTGCGCTGCTACCTCGCAATAAGGCGACCTGGGTTCACTTCCCAGGTCCTCCCTGCGTGGAGTTTGCATGTTCTCCCCGTGTCTGTGTGGGTTTCCTCTGGGTGATCTGGTTTTCCTCTCACCTTCCAAACACATGCTGGTTAGGTGCATTGGCGATCCTAAATTGTCCCTAGCGTGTGTATGGATGTGTGTGTGTGTGTGTGTGTGTGCCCTGTGGTGGGCCTGGGATTTGATCCTCCCTTGCTCCCTGTGTTGACTGGGATTGGCTCCAGCAGGCCCCCCGTGACCCTGTGTTAGGATATAGCGGGTTGGAGAATGACTGACTGACTTTTTTAGATGTATTTAATATTTTAGGTGTATTTGCTTTTCTAATAGCCCTTTTGGGTTTATTTTTGTGACAAATAAGACTATCTAAGTGCCAAATTGTTGGTGCACAGTTAAAAACAAAAACTTTATTATTATACTTTAAAATGCTAAAAAAGCAAAAAAAAAAAGTAAAAACAAGTAAGTACATTCATGAATGTTTAAAAAAAAAGAAAAAAACTTATCTGCTACTCTTTGTGCTTTGGAAAAAAAAAGGTTTAACAGTCTGAGCCTCCTGACGTTTCAGCTTACGCTTTCTTCAGAGGATCTGCTTTAGACCAGGGGTCACCAACTCCGGTCCTAGAGGACCACTGCGGATGCAGGTTTTCATTCTAACCCTTTCCTTAATGAGTGACCTGTTTTTGCTGATAATTAACTTCTTTTGAACTCATTTTAATTGACTTGCTCTTGAAGACACAGACCCCTAAATTGCTTCTTTTTCTTTAATTAGCAGCCAAACAATAATGAGATACAAAATGAGCCAAAACAACTGGTGTCCATCATAGAATATCTGAAAATAAAGAAAGATGAAGCTCTCAGGAATGTCGATCTGCTCAGGTCCACAAAACATTTTAACAGAGCTTTTAGAAAAGAGAAAATCAACAATTTTGGAAATGTCTGCTAATGCACCATGAGAGCAGCCATAAGTCACGAAATTAAAGAACTGGTTTAATTAACGACAAGAATCGGCACCTCGTTAACCCTTTAACCGCCAACTCCCTAAATATTCCCCATGCCAGGAGAAATCTGAACAATTTTCATTTTTTTACTTTACATTTATTCAAGCAGTATTTACCTGCTGAAATACCTGCTGAAATGTTTCAAATAAATGGTCAATCAAAGGACGTAGCTTGAACAAGCGGTCACGGTTTGGATCTTTCTTATCTGGCTCAGATAACGGGCAGCAGTCCAGTTGAGATGCTGGGGATACACCCACTCATTGCCATCATCTGATGCATTGTCATTCACAGTATCATGCAGCGCACGTTGCTGACCATCATTGTCGCTAAAATCTTCTTCAGAACTGCTACAATCATGATCAGAATTATTGTCCAAAATCACCTGCAAAACCTCACTTGAAGTCAGTTTACGTTTCGCCATATTCACAGCTTTCACTTTCGAATCACATCACGTGAGCAGCCAATACAACCGCAGAGTTGTCAAAATACAACGTAGTAATAATACCCACGCCAAACTGTCAGTTATACTACGCGCCAGGCATTCACATAACCATAGGCAAATGTGCCGGATAATTCCGGCAGTAAGGCGTCAGCAATAACGCTACGATGCCGGATATATCTGGCAGAGGGCGGTTAAGGGGTTAAGCAGCTGGTTAGAGTGAAATTGATTGGAGTTTGAGGCCCTGGCATAGTGGGTCTTCTATTGGCTACCTCACTTCACATTTCATTTCTGTTTGGGTGCCATTTAAGGAAAGAAATGAAGCAACTCAGAGGAACGATGAAGAAATTCAGGGGAACAAATCTTAAAGAAGCAAGTCAATTCAAACGAATTCACAAGAGGTTAATTAGCAGCACAAATAGGGCACTCATTAAAAAAAAGAGGTTACAATGAAAACCTGCAGCCACGGTGGTCCTCCAGGACTGGAATTGGCGATCCCTGCTCTAGACTGTGCAAGAAAAGCTTTTATAGTCTAGGGTGGTGGTTACAGGTGCTTGTTAAGGACTACTAGCTACTCCATTTAAGGTCAGGTTAGGGTTAGGGTTAGGTTTATTTAGCTTGGAACTTAGTCTGTAGATATGCCCCTTGTTCCCAGTCACACTCTGGTGAATGGTGTGTCCACTACGGGGCGTTCTCTTCCTGGGAATTAGCAACTTGAAATTACAATGCGTCAGTCTGTTGCATCTGCATTATCTGTGCCAAGAAACTTGCCATCACAGAATGATGACAAGAAACTGGATGCATCAGTAAAAGCTGAAATGACGGTGTTTCAGAGCAACGGCAAGGTGGACGTTGTTTAGAACAAGTCTATCAGTATCTGATGATTTTGCGGCCTACTTCAGTGGATGCAGAGCGTGCTTTCTCAGCGGCTGGTGTACTTCTGCATGAAGGTGCGTTCTTGCCTGGACGACCGCACGCTGGACACGTTAATAATAATAAATTACATTTATATAGCGCTTTTTTCAGTACTCAAAGCGCTATCCACACAAGGAGGAACCAGGAAGTGAACCCACAATCTTCCACAGTCTCCTTACTGCAAAGCAGCAGCAGTACCACTGTGCCACCTGTGAAGACATTGTGCTTTCTACGCTCTTATTACCACAACTAAAGATACATGTACTTATATGACAGCATGAACTGTTTGTAGATAAGGTTAGTCTTTTATTTGTGTCAACATATTGCAGTAGTTTTATTAAAAATAAGTGTCGGTCGTTCTAAAACCGTTCACATGTGAGATGCCCGTGCACTGTGTCATCCCCGGGAGCCCGGGATTCCTGGGAATGAAATGTGGGATTCCCGAATTCCTGGGAATGGATAAACCCGTCCGGGAATGGATTCCCTAATAGATATATGACATAAATGACGATACCTCTCTCTAGCGATACAGCGGTAAGAAATCATGTAGGAGAAATAACTTTGCTTTGTTTAATGTCAGATAGTACAAAGATGAATGAAGCTAATGACAAGAACCGGTCCTGGAGTGGGGGCCCGAGGAGTGGAGTCTGTTGGTGTCGTCAATGCAGATGTGGAAGGCATTCTCAGGAACAGGTAGCGACATCTTCCATCTGTTCGTTGGCTTCAAACCCTAGACACCGTTAAATTATCCGACTACGCCACCCAGTTTTTATTAAGAGATTTGAGATTTACAGAAAATAACATACAAGTTTCATTAAATCGGGCGGTGAGTAAACACACAATGAAAGACACGGCAGCAATTTCAGGAAAACATCCGTAACTTGGATTACTCAAGACAATATACACCAAAAAGATTAAAGAACATATGAATCTAACAATATCAGAAACGAAAACCCTTTTTTTAAAAAGAAAAACACACTGTCCTCACTCTAAACATTCGTTTAAAACATAAAGTGGAGGATACAACCTTTTAGTTGTATTCCTGTCGGCGTCTCTTCTTCGTGGAGTGAGCGTTCTCTTTTTTCCACTTTGGGCTCCCTGTGTTGACCAAGGCACGCCTCGCTTCTCGTCTGTCAGCTTCATTCGGTCCTTTTGTGAGTCATCCCCCTCTTGCTGGACCCACAACTAGTGTCCCTCTGGTGGAACTGTCTATTCCTCCCTGGAGGTAGGTATTGCCATGTCTGTGCTTCGCATCATGCCAGCCACGTACCTTCGTCTGCCTTCCAGCCCCTGTGTTCTGTGCGAGTCGTCTTGGCATCATTCTCAGTGGACTGTCCCCTAGCCCCTGCCTTATACTTCCCAGAAATGTAAATCTCCTTCAGTCCCTGCCTAGATCAACATGATAATGGATTAAAAAATGGCACATGTCAATTTCCTGAGCTGGACAAATAATGTAAACACAAGTTAAACAAAAATATTGTTGCCAACTACCAAGGAGTACACACCTGCTGATTAGACCCCAATGTCCCCTGGCATGTTCATTTTCAAGCCAAGGCAGTTCTGTTATCACAATATTGAACTGTATGCATGTTTAAGCAGTTCAAACTTCAAAGCAGATGATGTCCTGTAGACAACCATTGCAATAATCAGTAATGGGATTATTCAGGAAATTGACAACTTCAACTTCTCACCCCAGTCCCAGCAATGGGTGCCTATTGCCCCTTCATCTACTGTCTTTTAAATATAATATTTACAGGTTTCTTTGCTGTTATGGTGTATAAAATCTACAAATTATTCTCTATATTTTTATTATATTTTGTTCAATCCCAACAAGATGAATTTAGAAGCAAGACACTTGTGTAGACCTTATAAAATAAAAGGAATATCCTCTTCCATTATACCTCACTTTTATAACAGTTCTTCACAACATAGTGCTAAATTGGTTTTACGGCCTGGCAAAGGAAGACTTGCTGATACCTCAGGCTATTGATTACTTTATGGATGGACATCTGGGACAACAATTTGATTTACAGCCTGGGAAAGGAAGACATGCCCATACCGCAGGCTATTGATTACTTTATGGATGGACATCTGGGACAACAATTTGGTTTACGGCCTGGGAAAGGAAGACATGCCGATACTTCAGGCTATTGATTACTTTTGGGATGGACATCTGGGACAACAATTTGGTTGATGGTCTGGGAAAGGAAGATATGCCAATACATCAGGCTATTGATTACTTTATGGATGGACATCTGGGGCAACAATTTGGTTTACAGCCTGGGAAAGGAAGACATACCGATACCTCAGGTTATTGATTACTTTTGGGATGGAAATCTGGGACAACAATTTGGTTGACGGTCTGAGAAAGGAAGACATGCCAATACATCAGGCTATTGATTACTTTATGGATGGACATCTGGGACAACAATTTGGTTTACTGCCTGGGAAAGGAAGACATACCAATACCTCAGGTTATTGATTACTTTTGGGATGGACATCTGGGACACAATTTGGTTGACGGTCTGAGAAAGGAAGACATGCCAATACCTAAAGCAATACCAAAAAACTTTGTTATTTGGAGAGAAAAATTCATCCATCATATTGACAAGCCAATCGGGTGCATGCAACAATCATGTGTTGTGAAACCACGGCATGAAATTTTTCTAATAAATATGCCTTATCTGAAAGCAACGTCAGAAGAGAAATAGCAACGATGGAAGAGCGATGTCAGAAAACATTGACACGTGTGACCAGTTTTCATCCGATCATCAGTAAACGGCATTTTCATGAACATTGATTGCTAAATTAAACGCCGACCTGGGACATTCATCCTTTACATCACTGATTCCTTTCAGTAATCTTTTTTAAGACTAAATCACCAGGACCACATAATATTTACCAAAGAGATCTTAAGGAGGCTAGTGAGTACAGATATAAACCCTTGACACATAATTTTGGGAAGTCACTGTGGACTGGGGAAATTGTAAAGGATTGGAAAATGCCAGATAAGGATGAACGGGCAGATCCAAGCAATTATAGGCCAGTAAGCTTAACATGCATCAGAGGAAAATTAATGGAAGGAATTATTAAGGATTAGATTGAGCACCACCTGGCAAAGACAAGAGTTATTTGGAACAGTCAGTGTGGGCTCAGAAGATGGAGGTCGTGTTTTACTAACATGTTGGAATTCAATAAAGAAGCAACAAATGGATATGATCAGAGTGGAGCAGATGATATTATTTATATGGACTTTCAGAAAGCATTTGATAAGGTGCCACTTGAGAGGTTGGGCATCAAACTACAAGAAGTGGGAGTTCATGTTGAGGTGTGTAGGTGGGTGCAGAATTGGCTCAGACACAGGAAGCAGAGGGTGATGATGTGAGAAATCTCATCAGAACTGGCCGATGTTAAAAGTGGTGACCAGCAGGGGTCAGTCCTGGGGCTGCTGCTATGCTATTTCTAATAAATATAAATAATTTAACAAGCTGGTTAAGTTTGCAGATGGTACCAAGATAGGTGGATTAGCAGATAATTTGGAATCCGTTATATCATTACTGAAGGACTTAGACAGCATACAGGCTTGGGCAGATTTGTGGCAGGTGAAATTTAATGTCAGTAAATGGAAAGTATTACACATAGGACGTAAAAATGTGAGGTTTGAATACACAATGGGCAGTCGGAAAATTGAGAGTACACCTTATGAGAAGGATTTAGGAGTCGTAGTGGACTCTAAGCTATCGACTTCCAGACAGTGTTCAGAAGCCATTAAGAAGGCTAACAGAATGTCAGGTTATATAGCGCCTTGATGTGTGGAGTACAAGTCACAGGAGGTTCTGCTTAAGGTTTATAACACATTGGTGAGGCCTCATCTGGAGTACTGGGTGCAATTTGGGTCTCCAGGCTACAAAAAGGACATAGCAGCACTAGAAAAGGTCCAGAGAAGATCAACCAGACTGATTCCAGGGCTACAGGGGATGAGTTATGAGGAAAGATTTAAAGATCTGAGCCTTTACAGTTTAAGCAAAAGAAGACTAAGAGGAGACCTGACTGAAGTGTTTAAAATGATGAAGGGAATTAGTCCAGTGGATCGAGACGGCGACTTTAAAATGAGTTCATCAAGAACACGGGGGACACAGTTGGAAACTTGTTAAGGGGAAATTTCATACAAAAATTAGGAAGTTTTTCTTTACACAAAGAACGATAGGCAATTGGAATAAGCTACCAAGTAGAGTGGTGGACAGTAAGACTTTAGGGACTTTCAAAAGTTGACTTGTTTTTTTAGAAAAATTCAGTGGATAGGACTGGTGAGCTTTGTTGGGCTGAACGGCCTGTTCTCATCTAGAGTGTTCTAATGTTCTAATCTCTGTCCTCTTCTATGGTCATGAGGTGTAGGTAATGACCAAAACAATTAGGCTGTTAGTACAAGCAGCAGAAATGAGGTTTCTTCACAGGGTGGCTGGGCTGACACTCCATGACAGGGTGAGAGGCTCAGCAATTTGGGAGCACCTCAGAGTAGAGTCTCTGCTCATCCAGGTCAAGAGGAGCCACTTGAGGCGTTTTGGGCGTTTCTTAATATGTCCGCTGGTTGAGTACCCCTAGAGCTGCTCTGGGCATGTCCCACTGGTTGGAGACCTTGTAGCAGACCCAAAAGACATTAGAGGAATTCTATCTATATCTGGCTTGTAAAATGCCTGGGAATTCCCTAGGAAGAGTTGGAATCTAAAACTAAGGGATTGGAATGTCAGGCGCTGACCTGCTTGGCCTGCTGCCATTGCAACCCTCACCCTGAAAATGAGATGAGCTGAGAAGTTTAAGAAATTGTTTGGGTGCCTATTTTCCAGTATCCTTGCTTTAAGCCAGTATTCCATACTTAAGCTCGTCTCTGATGCAGCCCACCCCCACAGTCACTTCAGATGCCGGCGGTTACATCGTTTTCTCCTTGTGATTTTGTATTTTTATTTTTTCACCTGTTATTCATTGCCACCCTGCAGTCAAACTTGATTCTGTCAGAAGAACATCACTTTTAAGTCGACACGCTTTTTCAAAAGGTGCCACACAATGGAACAAGTGTTCCGTCTTTAAGCGCTTTTCGGTACGCTTTTCTTTTGATATGCAATTACAAGGTAGGGGAGAGGCAGAAAGTGAAAACTTTCTTTATACTAAATAGATAAATAAACCCCACCTCTGTGGCATTCCTCAGCGGGAAGCAATCTTAAATCCCCAGCATATGTGCGAAAAGTACTGTTATTATATCACACGAGGCATTTACAGCAGTAAGTCGGCATTTATGCACTCATTCAACACGGAGACTAAAACATCTACCTGCGTTCTGCTATGAACTCACAGCCGTTTTCTGTGTACAGACTGATAATGAAGCTAATAAAGTGCTGCATACCACCGGGGATGATTCAGAAAACACAGCCTTTGTTCTGTTGATGGCTGTCCTGTATTTTCCATACAGTTGCTTTTTATTAAAAATGGCCTTGAATATCATTTTTATTGTCCTGCGGTGGGTTGGCACCCTGCCCGGGATTGGTTTCCTGCCTTGTGCCCTGTTTTGGCTGGGATTGGCTCCAGCAGACCCCCGTGACCCTGTGTTCGGATTCAGCGGGTTGGATGGATAGACCGCATACATGCCAGAAGCAACATACAGAGCTAAACCAGAACAGTCAGTCAAGCCAAAAAAGTAAGTCTGTCCTCATTTAATTGCATTGTTTAACCCAGGGGGGTTCTTAAAACTGAGGACCCCAGTGAGAAACTTGATACCATACTGGAACTCAAGATGAAGATTATTATCATAACTAGCCATGTGTGCCCAACTACGTTGCGCGTGTTAAAATTGTCTGTGAAGGGCTCCCTGTTTAAACGCGGTTGCCAGTCGTGAACTGGGCCCTTCGTCGCACAGCATTATGATTTTTTATAAGGGAAACAAAATTACAAAAGAAAACCCTTGGACATTGATTCGATAGGAACGGCCTACTCGGAATCACTGTCCGAATAGTAATTATGTGGTGGTGGAGGAGCATTTCTGCTTCACAGTCCGTCTCGTTTTCACAACGCTGTCGTTTCCTCTCACGATCTCTTCTAAACCTTTCTCCAATCTCGCAGGTTGCTTTGTGGCAATCCAAAGAGTAAGGCAATATACACGGAGCAATGGTTATAAAAGGGGGACACATAGGTATCCAGGCTCTTTAAAGCATAAATAGGGATCACTTCCTGACATGTGAGCAAACCAGGGTACAACTGTGAGACGCGCAGCACTCGCCGGCTACAACATAACAATAATAATTTCTGGAACTTGCCGTTACATTGTCATTCATTTGATCCACTGTCTTTCTTTCATTCATATGTTACGTAGGCACGTACCTTTCATCTTCGGCAATCTCATTCGCTAACCAGGCCTCAGGAGCTAACCAGCGTAACACTGTCCACCACCCCTTTCGTTATTCCGGCACATTGTTGACATCCGTGAGTAACAACAACGTACTAAACTGGAAGGTGGTTTACGCATGCGTGGAATTCACGGACAAACAAAGATCAAGATCCAAATGAAGATTATATATAAAGATTAGTTAATTTAAAGCACAACAATTTGTTTAGTTTGAATGTCTGTGTTTTGAGGTGTGACTGGAGTACTACAGTCTTCAGTAGTATAAGCCTGGAGGAGATTCTTAATGCAATGCCTATGTTTTAGCTGTCTCTCTACTGCCATCTAGTGCTTCTTCTTCTAATTCATTCGCAGACAAACAAAGATCAAGATCCAAATGAAGATTATATATAGAGATGACAGAAAGTCATACATAGTGGCCACACAATGTAAAAAACAAGACACAGCTCGACAATCGGGATACAGTAATCCCCTGCTGTATCGCAGTTTAGCTATCGTGCTGCCGCTCTATCGCGGAAAAATTCAATAAGTACATCCTACCTGTAGTGTACTTTGTAGCCAATTCATAACAAAGCACACGGTTTTCAGCAGACAAAGAGTTTCACGTTACAGCACCCAGATGATTTCTTACAAAGCCCATTATTGGCTGAAAGAGGAGACTCAACCAATCAGAGCGGATTTTATTCTCTTGGGCTCTGATTAGCTGCTGGTAACGTGATGTAATCTCGCAAGAACAGCTAGGCGTGGGTCCCCGACGAATTGCATATCGCGTACCTTGCTTGTGGTCCGACTTTTGTGAGCAAACTTTTGTGAGCTTTGCATTTGTTTTAAGCCCTACAATGGCTCCCAAGCATCCTGCATCTTGTAAGCCTTCTGGTAGCAGTGAGCCTAAGCGCCAGAGGAAGACCTTGACCATACAGGAGAAGGTAAAACTGATGATGATTATTATTATGTTACTCATATCTTTAGCCCAACATCCGTGTATCATATGTGTATCCAAAGTGTGTTTTAATAAGTTTACATGTGTTTAAAGCTTGTGGGAGGGGTATTTTAAGGCTTAAACTATAAAAAATGTGGTCTTTCTATATTGCAGATTTTCACCTATCACGGGTGGGTCCGGAACGTAACTTCCGCAATAGGCAGGGGATCACTGTAAATCTTTTTTTATACATCTACTCTATATATATCAAATAGTAATCCTAAAAAGTGCAACGATTTTCTGCAACGATTTTATGTGATGTTTTTATGTTACTTTTTTGCCACACTTTAAATCGGGCTTATTTTAAAACTTACATATATATGTTTGGTCTCATTCTTTTCAGAATTTATTGAACTTAGATTTTCAGGTTCTTATTCCATTTTTAAATTATAAACTAAAAAATATCAATAACTTACATCCCGCGCGACGAGACTTTGTGCCAAGAGATTTAACCACGCCCGGGGCCGGAAATAAAAGACAAAGAGTAGGACAGCTGCTGTACAGGCTTTTAAATTAATTTATTGTGAATTTTGTGAATTGTGAATTTCCCATTGGGATTAATAAAGTATCTATCTATCTATCTATCTATCTATCTATCTATCTATCTATCTATCTATCTATCTATCTATCTATCTATCTATCTATCTATCTATCTATCTATCTATCTATCTATCTATCTATCTATCTATCTATCTATCTATCTATCTATGTTCGAAGCGCTGCGTGAGATGAAGATTATGCGACGCGGAAGCAGCAGCAGCAAGCCGATCGAGCAAAGAGGAGGTAAAAATAAAACTGCATTTGTTTCCCATTGTCTCACTGTTTAAGAGGGGGATACAGTGGAGCGACTGCATCTCATTGGGGTGTGTTCAGCCCCCCTCTTCACAACACGAGCGGCAGAGATGCAAAGTAGCCTTGGGGTGGGAACTCCCTAGTATATATATATATATATATATATATATATATATACACGAGGGGGAGTCAAGCTAAAGAGAAAAAATGGGATTTATTACAAAATGGAACGTACCTTAACACAACTGATCATGTCATTCCTGAATGTCGTCTCCACCCTAATCAATGCACTTGTGCCACCTGCCTGGCAGTACCCGGAATTCCAGCAGAATAAAAGGTTTTGTCTTGTCCTCGTCACCACTCATGCACTTTTTTCACGTCGTCATCTGTCTTGAATCAACGACCACCCAGATGTTTTTTAGCGGTCCAAAAAGGTGGAAATCACACGGTGCCAAATCTGGTGAATCAGGAAGAAGTGGCAAAACCTCAGTTTCTCCAGGCCGATGGTGTTCTTAGCAGTGTGTCATTGTATGGCAGCAAAAGGACTCCTTGAGACAGCAGCCCCTGCTGCTAGCAGGCTTCACTTTGGTGTGCAGTAAGTCACAGTAACTTGCACTAGTGACTGTAGTACCTCTCAACATGTAGTGTTCGGGTGCACGATGGTTGAGAGGACAAGACAAAACCTTTTATTGTGCTGGAATCCCGGCACTGCCAGGCAGGTGGCGCAAGTGCATTGTCCTGAGAAATGACATGATCAGTTTTGTGAAGGTTCATTCCATTTTCTGATAAATCCCATCTTCTACCTTTAGCTTGCCTCCCCCTTGAATATATTTTTATTGACTTTAATTAGAAACAGATAAAATTCCATACAGTCGAGTCAAATTTAACAAATACAATACAATACAGTTTATTTTTGTATACCCCAAAATCACACAGGAAGTGCCGCAATGGGCTTTAACAGGCCCTGCCTCTTGACAGCCCCCCAGCCTTGACTCTCTAAGAAGACAAGGAAAAACTCCCAACAAAAACCTAGTAGGGAAAAATGGAAGAAACCTTGGGAAAGGGAGTTCAAAGAGAGACCCCTTTCCAGGTAGGTTGGGTGTGCAGTGGGTGTCAAAAAGAAGGGGGTCAATACAATACAATACACAGAACAGAACAAATCCTCAATACAGTATAAAAATAAAAATTTTACAAGTATGGAGCGAAATTTAACAGTAGATGATATCACATAGTATGATTTGGATTTGTTTAGAGTCCTGGAGACCTCAGCTGCCTCCCCCTATTGGCCATTCCACAGCTGAAACAGTGCTTGGCCAGCCAATCCGATGACCCCTCTACCCAATGATTCCTGTGATCCTCCATCAGAGATGACTTTACCTTAGGCAGGCAAAACAACTTGGCAGGTGGGCCGTGGCACCAAGTGCCACATTTGAGTACCGAGAAGAGAAACAGAACAGGTGAGGGTTAGTATCCAATTCTAACTATCATGTTACTTATGTTTTAGTGCTAATGACTAACAACAGAGATGCAGTCTGTACAGTGAATCAGCAGCTCTAGTCAGGGTGTGCTAAACTGAAGTAGTGAGTCTTCAGCTGGGATTTAAAAGCTGAGACCGAAAGGGCATCTCTTATAGTAGCAGGCAGACCATTCCACAGTTTAGGGGCCCTGTAACTAAAAGCTCGAATCAAATCAAAGCAAAATTCAATAAAAGAGAAAGAGAGAGGAGCCAACAACCAAAGCTACTCTATACAAGGAGCAAGAAGAGAAGAGTATCCTTTTCTCCAAAATGGAAGCATATTCTAAAATGTTATCGATTAGATCTTGCTATATTTTAAAAAAAAAGTTTTGAACAGATCCTCTCAGTAAGAATTTGATTTTTTCCAGTTTCAAGTAGAATAGAACATTAGTTACCCACTGACTTAAGAGTGGTGGGATGGGATTCTTCCAACTGAGCATGATAAGTCTACGTGCTAGTAGTGTAGTAACGGCAATTACAGTTTGTTTGTCCTTCTCTGCCGTCTGAGAGCTCACCAAACACAGCTGCTAATGGATTAGGAGAGATTGTGAAACCAAGGCTGTCTGAAAGGCACGCAAAGATTTTAGTCCAAAATGTAGTTAACTCGGTGCTCATCTGGAACAGGCTGGAGCGCGATTGCAACATTCACAGGTTGAATCTTGCCCTGGAAACATTTTGGACAATTTTAAACAAGATAAATGCGCTGGATAGAAGCTTTTAAGTTGTATATCTGAATGTTTTGCACATATGGAGTTCGAGTTTATTCAGGATAAATCTTGATGAAACAGTGCAGCCTGAAGTGTTTGATACTACCGACTGTGCTGAACGCTAAGCTCCACTTTACAGCGTGGCTCCTTTTTTCATATTTTCTGGTGTTCTTAACGTTCTCAAAGGTCCAACAAACATGACCCTCATATTATCAACGGATGTAAATTTGTTAACCTCTTTAAAATCGAGTTAAGTAAAGGAATTTGTTTGCACCGAGGTATGTCATAAAAATGTCTTCTTTGTACCTTAGTTACAGATTTGTAGCATAACTACTTAAAATTGCCTACAACTCCCAGCAGTCCAGGCAGTTTTACACTATTGATCAGATTCAGAGGGTGCAGGGGTTTCTGGGCAGAAGGTTAACAAAGCAGGCTCTAATAAAAGGACTCAAAAAGATGTGGGAAAGATCGCAATCAATAGCCTGTGCAATTGTCACTATGCATCACACACACTGTTGGATTTTAGTTTCAACTTCCATGGATTCCAGTTCTGAATGTCTGTTCTTGTCCTGTCCCTGCTTGTCCATGTGGTTTCATCTTGGTTGGCTATGTCATCATCTGGGGAGCCCTCCCGATCACTCCAAATCTTAATGGTACAATGAGAACCTGGTAGGACAAAACTTTACATTTCCTTCTGACGGCTGTTCGGAGCATTTTTCATTTCACACACCATCATCATCTGCTTCTGCTGTATTTGACTTTGTTGTTAGTGTTAATTGTTTAATGTGTAGCGTATGTAAAAAAGTATCGCTGCGGAACTGAGGAGGGCTATTACTATTGAATACACATTTTTGTGTAATATTGTGTATTTATATACATATTGGTTATTTTTGTGGCTTTGAGGGCATGTTTAATTTATTTTGATTCGAAAGAAGCACAGGACACTTATAAAGGTTTGCGGTTTTTAGCCCCATATACCGTACCAAACAAAAACGATTCAGGGTCAGTAATTTCAACAAAATCAGAGACACAAGGGGACGGGAAGATGGACAACTTATAGGGGCTGACGGGAAATTAATCAATGGGATGCTGAGAAAGGCGTGATGGTGGATGGGCAGCTGACGTCATCATGGGGGGACCAGAAAGTACAAAGGAACCCGAAAGTGTAGCAGACCCTTTAGTCATCCTGGTGGTTTTATGGCGGCGGTGCTTCATTCTTTCTGAAGAAATAAAGAAAGAAAGGATAGTACGCTGCCTTTACCCTTCCCCCCCACCAACCCCCCCCCCCCCCCCCCCCCGCCGGCACGGCTTTCTAGGGTGAGTGTCGGGTCCTTAGACTGCTCCCCATGCACTTGTGCGTGACATGACCCCCACCTAGCCCAGACCCATTGGGTCTGGCGGCCTGAACCGAGAGGTCGTGAACTCGTGAGAAGAGTGTCAGCGTTGGCCTGAAGGTTACCCCGGCGATATGTGACAGTGAACTTGTACGGCTGCAGGTCAAAAAACCACCTAGTAACCCAAGTGTTCGAGTCCCTGAGAAGAGCCATCCACTGGAGGGTGGCGTGGTCTGTCACCAGGGTGAACTCTCGACCCAACAGGTAGTACTGCAGGTGAGTTACTGCCTACTTGATGGTCAGGGCTTCCCGTTCCACCGCTGCATACATAGTCTCCCGGTCCAACAGTTTCCAGCTCAGGTACAGTATGGGGTACTAGACACCATCGATGCTTTGGCTCAACACGGCGCCAAGACCTGTGACCGAAGCATTGGTCTGGAGGAGAAAAGAAAGAGAAAAATTAGGAGTTCTCAGTATATGTGCCGTTGTGAGGGCCAATTTTAAGTCACTGAATGCCCGTTCTGTTAAATCGTTCCACACCACATGTAAAGGGGCCCTTTTCTTTGTCAAATCCATCAAGGGGGCAGCCCTCTCAGAAAAATGAGGTACAAAAAGGCGGTAGTAACTTGTTAATCCTAAGAAGGCTTGCACCTGCTTCTTGACTATTGGACGGGACATTCTAGGATGTCTTTTATTTTGGAATACTGTGGTTTCACCAATCCTCCTCCCACGAGGTAGCCCAAATATTTGGCTTCGTTCATCCTGAAATAACACTTCTGGGGATTGATACGAAGCCTGGCTTTTGTCAGGAGAACCATGTAAACCTGCACTACATGTTCCTCCCAGGTGCCAGAATAAATGACAACGTCATCAAGGTAGGAGGCTTCAGAGAGAGGGACGATTGGAGGTGGTGGCCATGTGGGCTCCAGCTTTACCGCTTCCACCGCTGCCAGCCGCCTCTTAGTTTCAGCGAGCTCCGTCTTCGCGACTGCCTGACCCAACTTGACGGCCTGGAGCTCCTTTGCCAAAGCAGTTAAAACTGTGTTTAGGTCCTGCCCTTCCAACATTTTTGGGCTGTATCCTGCCAACTACGCCACTGTAAAAGAAGCACATGACACTTATAAAGGTTTGGGGTTTTTAGCCCCATATACTGTACCAAACTAAAAAGATTCAGGGTCAGTAATTTCAACAAAATCAGAGACACAAGAGCACGGGAAGACGGACAACTTATAAGGGCGGACCGGAAATTAATCAGTGGAATGCTGGGAAAGGCGTGATGGTGGACAGGCGGCTGACGTCATCAAGGAGGGACCAGAAGGTATGAAGGAACCCGGAAGCGTAGCAGACGCTTTAGTCGTCTGGGTGGTTTTACGCCGGCGGTGCTTAATTTTTTCTGAAGAAATAAAGAAAGAAAAGTTAGTACTCTGCCTTTGCTCCCCGGCACGGCTTTCTATGGTGCACATCGGGTCCTTAGACTGCCCACCATGCGCTCGTGGGTGACACTATCTATACAAAATAACAAGTCTGGCATCCATGCTGGGATATAATGTCATCTGGCATCCACAAGAGGACTGCAGTATCCAATGAATAAAGACACCAAGATACACAAAGAAAGGACTAGTATATCAGAGGGTCCTAAATGCATGACATGATTGAAATGGGCAGCCTTGCCATTAAACCGTTATTCCCATTTTAACAAGTGTGTGTTTCGCTCTGCTAGTGTTTCATAATTTTCATGAGTATTTTGTATGTTTTTTAAATAGCTTGTCTTGGATTAGATCGATGCACCTTTAGCAGCAATTACAGCCTCAAGTCTTTTTGAATATGATGCCACAAGCTTGGCACACCTATCCTTGGCCAGTTTCGCCCATTCCTCTTTGCAGCACCTCTCAAGCTCCATCAGGTTGGATGGGAAGCGTCGGTGCACAGCCATATTAAGATCTCTCCAGAGATGTTCAATCAGATTCAAGTCTGGGCTCTGGCTGGGCCACTCAAGGACATTCACAGAGTTGTCCTGAAGCCACTCCTTTGATATCTTGGCTGTGTGCTTAGGGTCGTTGTCCTGCTGAAAGATGAACCGTCGCCCCAGTCTGAGGTCAAGAGCACTCTGGAGCAGGTTTTCATCCAGGATGTCTCTGTACATTGCTGCAGTCATCTTTCCCTTTATTCCGACTAGTCTTCTAGTCCCTGCCGCTGAAAAACATCCCCACAGCATGATGCTGCCACCACCATGCTTCAGTGTAGGGATGGTGCCAGGTTTCCTCCAATTGTGACTCCTGGCATTCATACCAAAGAGTTTTTTTTTTTCTTTCTCATGGTCTGAGAGTCCTTCAGGTGCCTTTTGGCAAACTCCAGGTGGGCTGCCATGTGCCTTTTACTAAGGAGTGGCTTCCGTCTGGCCCTTCTACCATACAGGCCTGATTGGTGGATTGCTGCAGAGATGGTTGTCCTTCTGGAAGGTTCTCCTCTCTCCACAGAGGACCTCTGGAGCTCTGACAGAGTGACCATCGGGTTCTTGGTCTCCTCCCTGACTAAGGCCCTTCTCCCCCGATCGCTCAGTTTAAATGGCCGGACAGCTCTAGGAAGAGTCCTGGTGGTTTCGAACTTCTTCCACTTATGGATGATGGAGGCCACTGTGCTCATTGGGACCTTCAAAGCAGCAGAAATTTTTCTGTAACCTTCCCCAGATTTGTGCCTCGAGACAATCCTGTCTCGGAGGTCTACAGACAATTCCTTTGACTTCATGCTTGGTTTGTGCTCTGACATGAACTGTCAACTGTGGGACCTTATATAGACAGGTGTGTGCCTTTCCAAATCACGTCCAGTCAACTGAATTTACCACAGGTGGACTCCAATTAAGCTGCAGAAACATCTCAAGGATGATCAGGGGAAACAGGATGCACCTGAGCTCAATTTTGAGCTTCACGGCAAAGGCTGTGAATACTTATGTACATGTGATTTCTCAATTTTTTTATTTTTAATAAATTTGGAAAAATCTCAAGTAAACTTTTTTCATGTTGTCATTATGGGGTGTTGTGTGTAGAATTCTGAGGAAAAAAATGAATGTAATCCATTTTGGAATAAGGCTGTAAGATAACAAAATGTAGAAAAAGTGATGCGCTGTGAATACTTTCCGGATGCACTGTACATAAACCAGCAGATGGGTACAGTACACACTACAACAGACAGGATCAGGTTACTGTGAGTTTGGTGAAATTATGACTTGTGTGGTAGAAATTTAACATCTTATTAAAGAATGAAACCTATCCTCTAACAGGACAAATCAGTCATCAGTTAGGAGAAAAGCTGTTCATTGTATTTTTTAGGCGGCACGGTGGCGCAGTGGGCAGTTGGGAGATCTGGGGACCTGGTTTCGATTCCCGGGTCCTCCCTGTGTGGAGTTTGCATGTTCTCCCCGTGTCTGCGTGGGTTTTCTCAGGGCGCTCCGGTTTCCTCCCACAGTCCAAAGACATGCAGGTTAGGTGGGTTGACGATTCTAAATTGGCCCTAGTGTGTGCTTGGTGTGTGGGTGTGTTTGTGTGTGTCCTGCGGTGGATTGGCACCCTGCCCAGGATTGTTTCCTGCCTTGTGCCCTGTGTTGGCTGGGATTGGCTCCAGCAGACCCCCGTGACCCTGTGTTTGGATTCAGCGGGCTGGAAAATGGATGGATGGATTGTATTTTTTAATTACTCCTCCTGCCTTAGAGGGAGCATTCATCAAAAGCAGTCTGGTCAGAATGATCAGAGAAACAAAGAATAGAGAGTCAGTTTATAAACTACTGAATTTACATACAGTGCCAATTAATGTAATTGTCCCCACAGGTGGCGCAGTGGTAGTGTTGCTGCTTTGCAGTAAGAAGATTGTGGGTTCGCTTCCCGGTTCCTCCCTGTGTGGATAGCGCTTTGAGTACTGAGAAAAGCGCTATATAAATGTAATGAATTATTGCATATATTTTACTCTGGTTGGTTCGCTGGTTTACACTCAAATGACTTATATAAAATAAAGGTCTATTATATCATATTCTGGTTCTTCTTATACCTTTGAGTTGAGCCACTACCCTTGACATTTCTATACATATAACAACTGTCCATTCTGGTTTTTTTACAGGACATCTGCTGATTTTTGGTCATCTCTTAGTCATCTTTCAGTGCATTTTGTTGTTCACTTGACATTAATCTGGTTTCCTGATATGCCTGCAAAGGTTTCTGACATTTATGAACCCTTCATGCTATTTCTTTAAGATGAAAGCTATGCTACCCTAAAAGTAATCTTCCACACTTGGTGGCTGAAGGTGTTCCTGAAGTGGGTAATGTGAGTAGTGAGGCTATGGTAGCACTATCTCCGAAGGCAGAAATGATAACAGGGATTGAGCTTAATGGCTCTTATCAGAGATGATGGATTCAGCTCTCCTCAACAATCTGGTTGAGGAAATGGTTTGAGGCTGTGAAAGTTAGGCCACAATAATTTCACAACTTATATGGATGGTTATTTAGAGAAGATTGCTAATCTGTCTGGCCAGGTTACCAAACCACACTGTGATGCATTCGCTCAGGATACTTGCTCATGATACAGGCTTGCTCCTTCTCAACCACTCACATCTGCTGTTGATCAGCAATGCCACATCTGCGTGCTATCAAATCTCAGTCCGGACACTTTTTATGGGTAGCTCCTGTGTGGTGAAATGAGCTGTCCACCTCAATTTGAAATTCCGTCTCCCTCAATGGGTTTAAGAAGCATTTTAAGACTCTGACCTTTTGGTGAATTTTTGTCTAACTAATATTAGCGATTAGGTTTCGTAACCAAGGAAGTGTAACCAGTTTGTATTTGGTTGTGAGCTCTTCACTTCTGATGATCCATGTTGTAACACTTGTCTCCTATACTGATGTTTACTTGATTATATTGATCTCTTTTGTACGTTCGGAAAGCTCATTCGTAACACAATGACACCCTCGTCGTGTTCAAGAAGCATCTGAAGACTCTCTAGTTTGGTGAATTTCCGCTGTTGGGTTTTGTAAATTTAGGAGTTGAAACCAACTTATATTTTTATTTTGAGATTTTTCCATGTTGTACCCTTGTCTTGTAACACTTGTTCCCTAACAGTCCCCAGACTGATGTTACTCGATTATGTTGATCTCTTTTGTTAGCCCCTTTGGAAAAAAGTATAATGCATCATTTTCTCAATAATCCAGATAATGGTCTTGGTGGGGTACTGGAGGCTATCCAAGCTGGCAAAGGGTGCAAGACAGGAGCAAATTCTGGGCAGTGAGCTGGTTCCAGGCAGATACACACACACACTAAACACACATCAGGGCCAATATACAGGTGCTGGTCATAAAATTAGAATATCATGACAAAGTTGATTTATTTCAGTAATTCCATTCAAAAAGTGAAATACATCAGTCTGTGTGTAATGAATGAATCTAATATACAAGTTTCACTTTTTGAATGGAATTACTGAAATAGGGCGGCACGGTGACGCAGTGGGTAGCACTGCTGCCTCGCAGTTGGGAGACCTGGGGACCTGGGTTCGCTTCCCGGGTCCTCCCTGCGTGGAGTTTGCATGTTCTCCCTGTGTCTGCGTCGGTTTCCTCCCACAGTCCAAAGACATGCCGGTTAGGTGGATTGGCGATTCTAAATTGGCCCTAGTGTGTGCTTGGTGTGTGGATGTGTTTGTGTGTGTCCTGTGGTGGGTTGGCACCCTGCCCGGGATTGTTTCCTGCCTTGTGCCCTGTGTTGGCTGGGATTGGCTCCAGCAGACCCACGTGACCCTGTGTTTGGATTCAGCGGGTTGGAAAATGGATGGATGGATTACTGGAATAAATCAACTTTGTCATGATATTCTAATTTTATGACCAGCACCTGTAGTGTCACAAATTCACCAAATTGCGTGTTTTTGGTCAGTAGGAGGAAACTGGAGCACCCGGAAGAAAATGCATGTTGCCCATTTCGCAGTTTGTCCTTAACTTGTCTTGCCTTAAAATGCTTGCCTAGCAGCTCTTATATGGTGAACTCCTGTGTGCTAAATCTGGCTTTGTGTTAGCTGTACATGTGAGTAGAAAGAAAAGTCAGTCAGTCATTATCCAACCCACTATATCCTAACACAGGGTCAGGGGGGTCTGCTGGAGCCAATCCCAGCCAGCACAGGGCGCCAGTCCACCACAGGGCACACATACACCCACTAGGGACAATTTAGGATTACCAATGCACCTAACCTGCATGTCTTTGGACTGTGGAAGGAAAAACAACGCAGACACGGGGAGAACATGCAAAGTCCACGCAGGGAAGACCCGGGAAGCAAACCCAGGTCCTGTAACTGCGAGGCAGCAGCACTACCACTGTGCCACCGTGCCTCCCTAGAAAGAAAAGTAGATTTATAAAATATTTTTGTACAGAGCACAGTGACCTATTAAACATATAAACTTATTACATCCCTGGCCACTTTATGAATAAGTGGTGAACTGAGGGCAACTGGCATATGAGAATCAAGTAACCTGCACCGCTGGCATCTGGTAGAGGCGACTTCAAACAACAAAGCAAAGATGTGATTAATTGCCGAATCACAGCGCTGCAGGTGATTTACACCCGTTCTAAAGCACTTTGTACCCTCTGAGTGGATTTTGAAATACAACGTCTGGTTTTATGTTCTTCTTCTTCTTCTTCTTTTTTTTTTTTAACCATAAAGGAGACTGCAGTGACTCCTAATTAAGGAAGTGAAGCATTGCAAATGAGGCTGTTTATGCATGGGTCTGCCAATAATTATCATATTCATAAAGTAGATTTGCATCTCTTTGCAAAACACATACACAATTAAACTCCGAAAGGCAGAAAAAAAAAAAAAAAAGAGGAATCTGCGATGTTCTCGTCGAGGAGCAGAACCTCATTTCAGCAGCCGGCAAAACAGAGCGTGCATCACACTTAGAAATGATTGAAGGATGAAATCTTTGGCATGGCTTTAGATGTGTGGAAATGTGGAAGAGAATCAGCCTTCTGTTTCGCTTTGCGCCCCAGAAGACTGAGAATTAGCTGGATAAGAGTAAGGCTGCAAGCCCTTTGCCAGCCAAGTGAAGGATGTGCTGTTTGTTTAACTTTAAGGAACTCGAGTGTGAAGTGTGATGTTCAGATGAATTTGCTTCTATGAGAATTAGTGATGGGCTGTACCGCCGTTCAGCTACAAATAAGAAAATACTGTCGAAAAACTTCAAAAAACATAGAAGAGATATCCAGAGACCTATTGCTTCTGCTCTATAGATTTCTTCCTTGAAGATTTCAGCCATCTTGCAACGCTGTTTTTCTCACCATTCTCTTTGGCCTACAGTACTAGACCACTGCCACCTCACCAGCAGATTCTCGATGTCATGGGTCATCATAAAAAGACATCAGATTGGGACAAATATTATAACACATGTGGTGCCTGTGTTATTTTATTATGTTTTATGCATACGCCGCATAATTATTTATTGATGGGTGAACACTTCCTGAACGACACAGTTGTCCAAACAGAAGTGAAAACAAAATCCAGCCCGGTGCATTCTTTAACCGCCTTGTAGTGCAGTGGTAGTGTTGCTGCTTTGCAGTAAGGAGACTGTGGAAGATTTTGGGTTCACTTCCCGGTGTGGATAGCACTTTGAATACAGTAATCCCTCCTCCATCGCGGGGGTTGCGTTCCAGAGCCATCCGCGAAGTAGAAACCATATGTTCATGTGGTTATTTTTATATATTTTAAGCCCTTATAAACTCTCCCACACTGTTATAAACATTTCACGCACAATTATACAGCATAAGCCCTTTGTATTCTCTTAGATATTAGGTAAGATTCGTTGAAATTATGCATGTAAACACAGTAAAACCTAAATATTATTTTAAAGATATCGAGCGTCTCCGATATCACATATGTTACAGCCATTACGACAGACAGGCCACCATCAATAAATACGTACAATGCAAGAAAAATTGTATACAATAAAATGTGTGTACAGTGACACTAAACTATATACATGTAATAAGTACTGTACGTAAATAATTAATTATGGTTACTCACCAACAATGAAACGACGACTTGTCCAATAACGATGAGTTTAATTTTACTGCACAACAAAGGATAGCATTACAGCTCTTCTAAAGGAGCCTCTTCAGGTGACTGTTTAGCACCACCGTTGTTCTTCCATCACTCTTCAATCCAAATCACTAAAGCAGATTCCATCCAGACTACTGCCTTACAACGTCCACTTGCAACTCATTTTGCGCCCTTGTTAAAAGACACTGCGGCCGTAGATCTTATATGCTTTTCCTCCTTTTTAAATAAAAAGAATCGTGGACTCATTTATGCTGTAATGGTGTCCTGCAGTGGTGTAGCTGTTTCCTTCCTTCAACATATCCAAAACTTTTACCTTTTCTGCAATCATTTGCATCTTCTGTTGGCGCTTGTGCACGTTAATGCTGAATGAGTGAGATTAGTACTTCCTGGTTAATGCAGCACTCCGTCGCTGAGCCAATCAGCAGCACACAGGAACTTAACCGCATGCTCTGATTGGGTAGCTTCTCAGCCATCCACCAATAGAGTCCCTTGTTTCAATTCAAATGCATCCCTTGTTTGAATTCAAATGGGCAAATCAACTGAGGAAGCACATGTACTGTAGACCGCAGACATCCGCGAAGCAGTGAAAAATCTGCGATATATATTCACATATGCTTACATTTAAAATCTGCGATGGAGTGAAGCCGCGAAAGACGAAGCGCGATATAGCGAGGGATCACTGTACTGAAAACACCGGTATATCAATGTAATGAAGTATTATTATTCTTATGCGTCCAGCACTCGCTCTCTCTCTCTCCCACGCCTGTATGCATGTGTGTGTCGCTCTCTCTCTCTCCCGCGCCTGTATGCATGTGTGTGTCGCTCGCTCTCTCTCGCTCGCTGCACGTGTTCCTGCAGGCATACCAGTAAGTGAATGAAAAGATGGAACTCTGGAGAGAGCAACATACAACTGTCCGTGACTGAACACTGGTTTTGGCAGATACATGCATATCTTTTTGAAAGTTTGGCCCTGTGCCTTATTAATTGTCATTGCAAAGGCAAATCTAACAGGAAATTGTCTTCGTGTTAAAGTTAAAGGCAAATTATCCGCGAAAAACAAACTGTTTTACACGCTGCATACCAACCCGCGGCGTAGTATACGCCGCACAATCACACCGCTTTTTTTAATGTTTTTTAAGCAGAGGGACAAAATTGAACATTTGCAAAATCCGTAATGTAATAAACCACCAAGAAAAGTAATATTGCAACAATGCACGCTACAAACCAACATACAATCATCGTTCAGTACGCACTGCCTGCTCATGTGCCCGCCCCCAACTCCTCACCTGAGTCGCTGTCGTCTGTGCACCTCTGAGCCACGTTGTCCTTTCATTGTTCTTTGCGGTTTCCGGTTGCTTTTCTATATATAATCCACCAAGTCACCCGACCATGGTAGTAGCGTGCGTACACAGGGCAGGGACGTATTCAGAGGGAGCGTATGACCTGCACTCACTGGGCATTTCTCGTTCATGGGGAACAATTGCAAGCCCCAGTGCCCATTACGAATGGGGTTCAACGGCTTACCCACACCTGTCGGCGCCAGGTAGACACACGTTGATCTATTCAGTGTAGCGAGCGTGCAGTACCGGACATCACATACCTGTTAATGCTCAATCTCACGTGGCTGAAAGCCACTTGTCCCTCTAAGAAGTTGGACACCTACCGCTTGGCGATTGCGTAACTATTAAGCAGGAGGGAGTCTCATTCGTTTTCGGAATTAACCAGACTAATCACTCCACCAACTAAGTACGGCCATGCAACACCACGCACAGAATCAAGAAAGAACTTGTCAATCCTCTCCGTGTCCGGGCAGGGTGAGGTTTCCCGTGTTGAGTCAAATTAAGCAAGATTTGTGTGTGGCGAGTTGTTGCGTTCGAGCACATGAGCAGGCACTGTGAATGCCTTGAGAGAGTGGGTGGACGCATGCCGGGGAATAATGAGTATCTATATATCTTCTTAGATATAGACAGCGTCTGGAAGTTGTGATGGTTTTACACTCCAGTACATTGCAGTGAACGCTGGTAACAGTCAGGCGGGCAGGCGTATTAGAGTTGGTGCTCTTAGAGTTGGTGGCCGTGTCTCTCTAGCGGTTCGAGTTCTTGGGTGGTGCTCTGTCATTTGTATCCCACGGTCGGACGACTTGGTGGATTATATATGGAAATGCAGCTGAAACCGAAAAGAATAATGAAAAGTCAAAGTGGCTCAGTGGTGCATGTGTACTGTAGCAGAGACGAAAGTGAGTTGTTCCGTCCGGGCACATGAGCAGGCACCGTGAATGCCTTGAGAGCGTGGGTAGACGCGTGCTCGAGTTGGTGGGCTGGGCTTTGTGAGTTGACTGCTTTCAAAGCGCTGCGTGCTTTCATGGGTGTCTTGCTTGCTCTGGCGGCAGCTTAGTGAATTATATATATCGATACACAGCCTCTTCTTAGATGGTCCTGCTGCGTCCACCCTCGTTCTCGAAGCATACACACTGCCTGGTCATGGGCGGGGAAATGTCTTTCGTGTTCCTGCAGGACCATCTAAGAAGACGCATGTTTGTCGCAGATGCGAATTGCTGTATGTAGCGTGTAAAACAGTTTGCGATGGTGCACACGGTCGTGCGTCGTAACCGAAAAGTCAACTTGGCTCAGAGGTCCATGTGTACTTTAGCACAGACGAACAAAAATGACGGCGTTTTTTCCGAGTCGTCGCGTCCGAGTTGGTGTCCGTGGCTCTGCGAGTTGTCATCGTATCCAGTGGTCTTAGAGTTGGTGTCCGTGGCTCCTTCCTGCATGCGCCATGGGTGTCTTACTTGTCGGCGGCTTAGTGAATCCACGCCCCTTCCTGCGTGCTTTCATGGGTGTCTTGCTTATCCTGCGTGCTTTCATGGGTGTCTTGCTTGCTCTGGCGGCGGCTTAGTGAATTATATATATAGATTTTAGTGAACATTGTCAAACCTATGTTTTTTTTAAATATTGAAATGCTTCTGTTTTATATATTGTGAATTTTGTTTAATATGAATGCAATCAGTGTATCTTTTGTATAATAGTTCCTGTTTGCCTGTTGTAGCAGGGGGGGCTTTAATTAATGAAACACCCATAGGACACACATGTAGCATAACAGCAGACTCCTAGCAAAAGCTGGATGACACTGTTGCAGGAGACTGAGAGAGCGCCTGTCGCTGTGTGTGTTGACTGTGCCCCTTACTGCGTGTCTTATAGCCAGATGACACAGTGGCAGAATCAATGGCAGAATCTGGATATTGGTGTGTCTGTCTTCCTTCAAAGCATCAGCAACCATTTTAAAGCCACTAACCCGCAACTCCAGAATGTGCAACATGGCATTTGAGGTGCTGTAATGGTGTGTCGTGGTTTGACAAAATTGAGTGAGGTGCGTGGTCAGTTGGTGTCATGTGGTGAGGTAGGCCATTTATTAGTCTGTGTTCCTGTTCTGTGATATGGAAACATCGAGCATTACGCACGCAACCGTCACCTGTGAATGAGCTGCAGAAATGTGCGTGCATTACACTTATTGCTCTTGCGGATTCCTGGTAAATAACTTTATTTAACAGAATGGAATTTGGACCTTACAATGATCCGTAGAGAAGGACGAGGAACAGTTTTGATTTCTGTGTAAGCCCTGATGGTGAAATGTCACTGATTTCGAGGTTTGATTGACATTATTTTTTGTCTGGGAGTTTCAAGGGGGACTGAGTTACAATATAATACAATACAATTTATTTTTGTATAGCCCAAAATCACACAAGGAGTGCCGCAATGGGCTTTAACAGGCCTTGCCTCTTGACAGAACCCCCAGAAGACAAGAAAAAACTCAAAAAAAAAATGGAAGAAACCTTGGAAAAGAAAGTTCAAAGAGAGACCCCTTTCCAGATAGGTTGGCCATGCAGTGGATGTCAAAGAGAAGGGGGTCAATACAATGCAATACACAGAACAGAACACAAGTAATCTACAATATAATAGTACATTAAAAATATTACAAGTACAGAGCAGAATTTAACAGCAGATGATATCCCATAATATGATTTGGATTTGTTCAGAGTCCTGGAGACCTCGCCCATCAAGCTGCCTCCCCCTACTGGCCATTCCACAGTCTGATGAAAGGACCCCTCTACCCAACGATTCCTGCGATCCTCCATCAGAGATGACTTTACCTTAGACAGACAGAATAACTTGGCAGGTGGGCCGTGGCACCAAGTACCACAATTGAGTACAGAGAAGGGAAACAGAATAGGTGAGGGTTAGTAATAAATTCTAACTATCATGTTACTTATGGGTCCTGCGGTGGGTTGGCACCCTGCCCAGGATTGGTTCCTGCCTTATGCCCTGTGTTGGCTGGGATTGACTCCAGCAGACCCCCTTGACCCTGAGTTTGGATTCAGCGGGTTGGAAAATGGATGGATGTGATATTACTTATGTTTTAGTGCTAATGACTAACAACAGAGATGCAGTCTGTACAGTTAATCAGCAGCTCTAGTCAGGGTGTGCTAAACTGAAGTAGTGAGTCTTCAGCCATGATTTGAAAGCTGAGACCATAGGGGCGTCTCATAGTAACAGGCAGACCAGTCCACAGTTTAGGGGGGGTCCTGTAACTAAAAGCTCAACCTCCCACTGTTATTTTATTAATCCTTGGAATCATAAGAAGACCAGCATCTTGAGATCTTCATGTAAATTCTGGTTTGTACATCATGATAATGGATGCTGCTTACACTTAGCCGTGCTCTCCAGCTGGTGGTCCTGGCAGTAGTGCGGCCATTTTTACTGTGTTGTGCAACTGATTACATTTACTTCTGTGGCTGATGCTTTTATCCAGGGCAACCTACAGCATTTATGATACATTTGGTTACATTACTTTTGTTTTTCCAGTTGGCCCACAGGCAGGTTAAGTGACAGACTCAGGGTCACACAGGTGTCAGTACTGGGATTTGAACCCACAGGTGCAGGGTTTGAAGTCCAAAGCCTTAACCTCTACTCCACACTGTGTTTGACCGGTAGTGTAAGTGTCAGTTAGACAAAACTCATTGACTGTGTTTCATTGCTTAGTGGTGGGTAGACACAGGTTGCTTCAAGGGGTGCTCCACTCCTCGCCCAAACCCCTTGATCGTTGACCGGGTGTCATTTCCTCGCAGCTCTTTATGGATACCCTCAACCCCTGAATTGTCAATCAAGTGTCTAAGCTTCATTTACAGGATTATGGAGATTTAAAACGGGTTAGTTGTTAAATTTATATTTAACAGCTTATTTTTTAGTTTATATTTGTTCACCTACAGTACTGTATGTAGTTCAATTTATGGTTGAAAAATGAGAAATTTGACTTCTTCATCTTCAACTGTCCTATGACTTTTGCAGGGGGTGTAATCATAAAGCAAATATTTTCTAGGGGTGTAGGCCATAGGAAAGGTTGGGAACCACTTTTATAACATCATAAACACTGTGTGCGTATATTCCATTCATATGTTTACACACCAACTAGCAGAATTTATAAGATATTCATCATATTTAGAAAATATACAAAGGAGCCAGAAAGTATTCAGACCTCTTCACTTTATCGTGTTATTGTAGGTTTCATTTTATATGACAGTTTTGCACGTTTTCAGAAAGGTTGGCAAAGGAATTTAAACTCAAAGACTGGAATCTCTCATTCATAAGAGTATTCAGACCCTCTGCTGAGAACCTCCTTATTGTTCTCAGATGTGTCCTGTTTGCTTTAACTCTCCTTGAGGTGTTTCTAGAACTTGATTGGAGTCCACATGTAGTAGATTGAAATGATTGGCACACTTGTACCTTCTCTTAGCCAAACTGGTTGACATGCCATGCCCCACCTCTTGATGCTGATTCGTCATTTGATTTCATTTAGTTCTCGCATGATTAAAGTGTGGCCTCGAATCGAAATGCTGTTCACTCAGAGATACTGTTAAGCAAAATTCAATACATATGCATTGCTGTTAGATATGACAGGTAGGTATGAGCAGGTATTAAAATGTAATGTAAAGTATTACACATAGGTAGTAAAAATGTTAGGTTTGAATACATAATGGGCGGTCAGAAAATCAAGAGTCCACCTTATGAGAAGGATTTAGGAGTCATAGTAGACTCGACTCTATAGCCTTCCAGACAGTGTTCAGAAGCCATTAAGAAGGCTAGTAGAATGTCAGGTTATATAGCGCCTTGATGTGTGGAGTACAAGTCACAGGAGGTTCTGCTCAAGCTTTATAACACACTGGTGAGGCCTCATCTGGAGTACTGGGTGCAGTTTGGATCTCCAGGCCACAAAAAGGATATAGCAGAACAAGAAAAGGTCCAGAGAAGAGCAACTAAGCTGATTCCAGGGCTACAGGGGATATGTTATGAGGAAATGTTAAAGGATTTAGAAGCTGTAGAGGACTCAGTGTTATCAACTGTCCAGACAGTGTTCAGAAGCCATTAAGAAGGCTAACAGAATGTCAGGTTATATATCGCCTTGAGGTGTGCAGTACAAGTCACAGGAGGTTCTGCTCAACCTTTATAACACACTGGTGAGACCTCATCTGGAGTAATAGGTGCAGTTTTGGTCTGCCCAATACATAAAGGACATAGCAGCACTAGAAAAGTCCAGAGAAGAGCAACTAGGGCGATGACAAGGCTACAGGGGATGAGTTATGAGGAAAGATTAAAGGATTTAGGGGTCATAGTGGACTCTAAGCTATTGACTTCCTGACAGTGTTCAGAAGCCATTAAGAAGGCTAACAGAATGTCAGGTTATATAGCACCTTGATGTGTGGAGTATAAGTCACAGGAGGTTCTGCTCAACCTTTATAACACACTGGTGAGGCCTCATCTGGAGTAATGGGTGCAATTTTGGTCTGCCCGCTACATAAAGGATATTGCAGCACTATAAAAAGTCCAGAGAAGAGCAACTAGGGCGATGACAGGGCTACAGGGGATGAGTTATGAGGAAAGATTAAAGGATTTAGGAGTCATAGTGGACTCTAGTGGACTCCAGACAGTGTTCAGAAGCAATTAAGAAGGCTAACAGAATGTCAGGTTATATAGCGCCTTGATGTGTGGAGTATAAGTCACAGGAGGTTCTGCTCAGGCTTTATAACACCTCATCTGGAGTCCTGGGTGCAGTTGTGGTCTCCAGACCACAAAAAAGATATAACAGCAATAGAATATGTCCAGAGAAGAGTGACTAGGCTGATTCCAGAGCTACAGGGGATGAGTTATGAGGAAAAGATTGAAAGAGCTGAGCCTTTACAGTTTAAGCAAAAGGAGATTAAGAGGAGACCTGACTGAAGTGTTTAAAATTATGAAGGGAATTAGTCCAGTGGATCAAGACGGTGACTTTAAAATGAGTTCATTAAGAACACGGGGACAGATTTGGAAACTTGTGAAGGGAAAATTTTGCACAAACGTTAGGAAGTTTTTCTTTACACAAAAAACGATAGACACTTGGAATAAGCGATCAAGTAGTGTGGTAGACAGTAAGACTTTAGGGACTTTCAAAACTCGACTTGATGTTATTGTAGAAGAAATAAGTGGATAGGACTGGCAAGCTTTGTTGGGTTCTAATGTAATGTGTTTTTGTATTGCATTTGAAACTGACAATAAAATTGCTGTAGTGAAAAGCACTCCATTGTTTAGTTGATATGTTTTTAATTTTGACACGGCAAAATCTCTTTTTTTATTATTTTTTTAAATTTTATTCATAACCATCAGTCAGTCAGTCATTGTCCAATCCGCTATATCCTAACACAGGGTCACGGGGGTCTGCTGCAGCCAATCCCAGCCATCACAGGGCGCAAGGCAGGAACAAACCCCGGGCAGGGTGCCAGCCCACCGCAGGGTACACACACCAAGCACACACTAGGGACAATTTAGAACCACCAATGCACCTAACCTGCATGTCTTTGCAGTGTGGGAAGAAACCAGAGACACGGGGAGAACATGCAAACTCCACACAGGGAGAACCCCGGAAGCAAACCCATGTCTCCTTACTGCGAGGCAGCAGCGCTACCACTGCACCACCGTGTCGCACTTATTTTATTAATTTTAATTAAAATCAAATAACAATCCATACAATCATGTCATACTTAACAAAACCAAACCACCTAAATCAACCCCCACCTAAAAGAAAGAGAGGAGAGCCGGCCAACAAAGCAAATCTTTGAAGCAGCAAGGAAGGAAGACTACCCTCTTCCCCGAAATAGAAGCTAATTCTAAATTGTTATTGATTAGATCCTGCCATATCTTTAAAAAAGTTTTGAAAAATTCTTCTGAGGGAGAATTGATTTTGCCAGTTTCAATTAGTATACGACTAGGGGTGGGCAATGTCGGTCCTGGTGAGCCGCAGTGGCTGCAGGTTTTCATTGCAACCCAATTGCTTAATTAGAAACCAATCCTTGCCAATCTCAGACCGTATTTAATTTTATGGCTTGTTAGTCTGCACAATGCAAGGTTCTTATATCGTAGATGTTTTCCTTTCCAAGGTTATCATCCAAATAATTTGAAGCCTAAAACAGATCATTTTCAGTCTGTTACATTTTTCTATTAAGTGTTATTAAATCAGACAGTGCATGATGAATGCACACAGATGTAAATGGAAAAAAGCTAGATGAAGAACTGCTGCCTGCTTTGTCATTTACATCTTACACTAAGGGCGGCACGGTGGCGCAGTGGGTAGCGCTGCTGCCTCGCAGTTGGAAGACCTGGGGACCTGGGTTCGCTTCCCGGGTCCTCCCTGCGTGGAGTTTGCATGTTCTCCCCGTGTCTGCGTGGGTTTCCTCCAGGTGCTTCGGTTTCCTTCCACAGTCCAAAGACATGCAGGTTAGGTGGATTGGCGATTCTAAATTGGCCCTATTGTGTGCTTGGTGTGTGGGTGTGTTTGTGTGTGTCCTGCGGTGGGTTGGCACCCTGCCCGAGATTGGTTCCTGCCTTGTGCCCTGTGTTGGCTGGGATTGGCTCCAGCAGACCCCCATGACCCTGTGTTCAGATTCAGCGGATTGGAAAATGGATGGATGGATGGATCTTACACTAATAAATAGCCATTAAAACACTGAATTCAGCTGTTTAAGATTGAAATAAGCAATTAAGGATGGGGAACCTTAACAAACGAGACCACTAAAATGAAGAATCATTTTCACTTAAGCAATAAGTGATTCACCAGCAATAATCGACTTCTCATTAAAAAACTTTGTTGGAGCAAAAACTTGCAGCCACTGTTACTCTCCAGGACTGGCATTGCCCACCCCTGGTATAGAACATTGGTCACCCACTGACATATTAAAGGTGGTGGGTTGGAATTCTTCCAGTTGAGCAAGATAAGTCTACGTGCTCGTAGGGTAGTCAAGGTAATTACAGTTTGGTTGTCCTTCTCTGCTTTAAGCCCCTCTGGGAGCCACCAAACACAGCTGTTAATGGGCAAGGAGTGATTGTGACGCCAAGGCTGTCTGAAAGGCACGCAATGATTTTTGTCCAAAATTATGTTAATTTGGTGCGAGCCCAAAAAACTTAGCCTAGTGAGGCTGGAGCTCGATTGCAACATTCGCAGGTTGAATATTACCCTGGAAACATTTTGCATAGTTTTAATTGTGATTAATACACTCGATAAAAGATTTTAAGTTGAATGATTGAGTCCTTTGTACATATGGAGCTTGAATGTATTCTGTACATAACTGCCTTCCGCTCCTTTTCTGAAATATTAAGTGGAAGATCCTTTCTCCATTGTGCCCTGGGATCTTTTAAAAGAAGGGACTTTAAAACATGTTTATAAATTGTGGATATGCTATCTGAGTCTTTGACTGACCAATATTACTTATGTAATAGAAGAAAAAGGTTCTGTTTGGCAAAGTTCCGAGCTTGAAAGTAGTGGAAAAATTTTGTTGATGTGAAATTTAAAGCTTAATTGCATGTAGGATGCAAAAACACTATCAATGTACAAGTCTCCATCCATCCATCCATTTTCCAACCCGCTGAATCCGAACACAGGGTCACGGGGGTCTGCTGGAGCCAATCCCAGCCAACACAGGGCACAAGGCAGGAAACAATCCCGGGCAGGGTGCCAACCCACCGCAGGACACACACAAACACACCCACACACCAAGCACACACTAGGGCCAATTTAGAATCGCCAATCCACCTAACCAGCATGTCTTTGGACTGTGGGAGGAAACCGGAGCGCCCGGAGGAAACCCACGCAGACACGGGGAGAACATGCAAACTCCACGCAGGGAGGACCCGGGAAGCGAACCCGGGTCCCCAGGTCTCCCAACTGCGAGGCAGCAGCGCTACCCACTGTGCCACCGTGCCGCCCTGTACAAGTCTCTGAATGTTTTAATTCCAGATATTTTGCAAGCATAAAATACTATGTCTATGTTTGAGAGGGTGGAAAGAGTGGTTGCAATGTAGAGGTGCAACAGTTAAGAGCTTCTTTGTCTTAAAGTGCTAACTACACTGGTTCCATATTCTGAGTGAAATAAGGTCATTTAGATTATTAGTGTAGTGACGATAATTTATATTTACTGGGGCACGGAAGATAAATAAGTATTGCAAGATTTCAATGCTATTTCAGACTAGGCTTGTGTATATTCATTAATTTTCGTCGATGTCCAGGGGCCTCATGTATAAATGGTGCGTATGCACTAAAATGTTGCGTAAGCCCGTTTCCACGCTCAAATTAAAATACTGAGCTGTATACTTGATATCATTTATTATTATTATCATTATTGCTCAAATTGTGATGTATAAAGCCGCGCACATTTTCACTGTAGCTCCAACCCTGGTGTATGCAAGTTCTCCACTAGGTTTTGCAGTGCTTCTGTTCCCAGGTGTTTTACCTTTCTTTTTTACATCCACAATGCCGGCTTTATCAAATACACTGAAATTAACCGCATATTGTTCATTAGTTTAAGGCATCTGATTGTAATTAACCTGTAACAATATAATGGTCCACAGAATGGCCAAACTATTCTAAATACCATAGCTGCTTTAGCGTTGTTACTCTCACTACACCTTCTTCTGCTTCTTCTTTCAGCTGCTTCTGTTAGGGGTTGCCACAGCAGATCATCTTTTTCCATATTTCTCTCACTGTACCACTCAGAGCAGCTGATCGGAAAGAGAATTACTGGTATACAGCATCAAGCACACGCTGCCTCAGCGATGCTGTCTATTGAACTGCTCTCATCTGACAAACACTTCAGAGCCTTTCCTGTAGAGACCTCGTAGTTCAGAAACAGTTTCATCTCAAGAACTATAAACGCACTCAAACAGTCCATCAAGTGCTCCTTGTAGAACTGTTTGTACTTGCTGTATAAGTACGTCACTGTAAACTTGTGATACAATAATAATATTGCACAACCTGAGCCACTTTATAAAGCACGTACTTACTTATGATGATGATATCATTTATAGGATGTAATGCAGCAAAATATGTTTATTACATTATACAGATAAAATGTTAACATCATTTGAATAATCTAAACTGTTAATAATTAAACGTGATGACACGGTGGCGCAGCACTAGCTAGTACAGTGATTGCTCCTGCCTCACGCTGTATTCTTGCTGGGGCTGGTGCAACACTGAAAGGATAGATGGATAGAATAATTAAACATGTACTACGAAGATATTTCAGTGTTTCTTAAAAGTTTTGAAGAATCAGAGGTCTAAGCCTACAGATAGCTTAACATCTATTACAGAGCTGATTATGTGGCAATTGGTTACTTGGAGAAAGAAAAGGAAGGACAGGAATTGGGGGTTAGTACATTTGAAAGAGACAGTACTGCTGCAATACATCATTTAATAGAAGGTCACGCATGGTGCAGCAAGCATCTTGCGTGAGGCAGGAACAATTTCTGGATGGGGCGCCAGCTTGTCACTATCACTGCGCCACCGTGTTCCATGTTTAATAACATGCTTTAACTCCTATCATTCATGAAAATGATATCAAGTATACAGCTCAGTATTTTAATTATTCAGAGAGCTGTAATATCATGAATGTAATGGATTCTGTGTCTTGTCGGAGGAAGAGAAAGTCCATTTGAGAAGCACGTAGTGATTCACACACATAGAGCACATAGAAGAACAAACAGAAAACAAAGCATTTAACGGCCAACTTTAGTTACGATGGTATTTGAGAAACTAGTAAAGTAAACAATTTAAAGATGAAGTTTATGGTGTTCTACTTTAATGACAAAATAAACTACGTGATTAAAGTGGAAATTTTGAGATTAAAGTTGACATTACGTGCTTTTTTTCCACTGTGTCCCTATTTTTTTTTCTGAACCCTAATAAACTTTCATATGACACTCAGACAGTGGGCTACGACTCGCCTTTTCACAGCGACTTTGATATCTGACAACTTCTTTTTTATTTCGGACACTGTGCGACTTTGTGAACTGGAGCTTTCGAGTTTCTCCAACACGCTATGTCACTCGATCAACTTACTTTTGTTGTTTATACCACTGTTTAAACCAACAAACAGTACATTTATCCTTTGCCTCCACTTGGTATTCGCTGAAAATCTTCTATTTTCCCTGGTGCTTTTCCCATTGTCTTTTCACAGAAGGCTGAGCTTAAGGGCTATTTATATTGATTTGCATATTCAAAGAGGTGTGAATCTGGGGGGAGTTGGGGCGTGACAGCAGGTGCGTGCATGTGCGTTACTTTTCACGCTGACCGAGATTTATGTAGCGGAAGAACGTGGAAGTTGCCGTTCGCAGATTTATGCATCTGGATTTTTTTGCACATACGAACATTTCCGCTTTTGTCCGTATGCCATGTTAAAGTGTGAATTTTATACATGAGGCCCCAGGTTTTTATGCCCTGTATATTTCCCACCCAGTAATACAATTGAAAGTTAGGTAGTGCCGTGCCGCCTTTTGCTTTAGGTCATTGTAAATTCCAAATAAATGATGTTATGATTGAATCTAATTTCTTAAAAAAACATTTGTTAACGTATACGGGAATGATTTGAAGTAAGAGCAGAAACTTGGGAAGGATATTCATCTTAACAGTGTAGATTCTCCCTGCTAATGTGAAATGGAGAGTGGACCATCTACTCACGTCTTGTTTAATGTTTTCCTTGCAGAGAGCAAAATTTTGTTGAAAAACAGCTTTATATTTTCTTGTGATATTTACACTTAGATATTTAAACTGATCTACTAAGATAAATGGGAAAGTGTCCAGTCTAATATTGTGTGCTAGAGAGTTCACTAGGAAAAATCACACTTTAATTTTGAGTCTGGATATCTTTGAAAATTTTCTAGTGCTTTTAGAACTACTGGCACCCAATTTTGTTGGTCAGCTATATACAGTACTATCCCATCTGCATACAGTATAGTGATATTTTCTATTTAAGTTCTTCTCTAAGAATGCCCTTTATCTCTGATGCATTCCAAAAGTAAACAGCCAGTGGTTCAATGGAGATTGCAAAGTGCAAAGGTGATAAGGGACATCCTTGTTGAGTTTCTAGTAAAACCACAGACAAAATCAAAGGCCCCACTTGCATACATACTGCATTACAACATAGTTAATGGTGGATTGCATTTCATTTTGGCACAAGTCATCTTCCATGATAAAAAAACAAATATATTTACTTAGAAAAAATAAAAGTATTTGTAATGACATAAATTTTGAATTTATTATTTTAATGATAAAAAGAACTGTTGGCACTATTTTAACATTTCCACCACCTTGTATGCTGAGCCTGTTAATGCATGCTGATGTAAACTGAGATCACCTTGAGCTTTATGAATCTGTACCTGTGCCTGTGTCTCTGCATAAGTTGTTCTCATGTTTCTTATTTCTTGGGGAAAGCTTGTGACATTTGCATTCTCTTTATTTGTTGCATGGCAAAGAAAAAGAACCATCAAACGATTTGCAAGAACTATCTCAGAGGAAAATTTTACTGCTCAGATGCTGATCTTTGATGGTTTGTGAGACTTAATACAGATTCTCATTTATGTTTCGTTTAAGAATCAACTTTGTCAGAGATGGTTTGCTTAAAATTCCTTAGGTGAAATCGTTTTAGACAAAAATGAGACATGAGATACCACTAAGGTAAAAGGAGTCAAAATTGAGAGTGTGCGTTGGAAAGTGTGTTCTATTTTGTGAGATCTCTTTCTGGTCTTATTTTAATCTCTTTCAAAACATAGTTTTTTTTACTTATTATTGGACTGATGTCTTTATCTGAGGTGACTTTCACCATGTGAGATATGATTGGTTGCATTTCTTTTGTTTTTCCAACTGGAGTACAGGCAGACAAAGTGAATTTCTCATGGTCAGACAGTGGTGTCAGTAGTGGGATCAGAATCCACAACTTCAGGGTTTGAAACCCAAAGTCTTAACCACTATGCCACTCTTTTCTTCCAGAATGACTAGGATCTAATTGAAGTACATGAATATAAATTAGAGCAACTAATAGTATTATTCAGAAGCAAGAGCTACAATTTTGTAATCATAGTAAAGTGTTTCATTACAGTAAACCTCATTCCATGCACTTCAACAAATATTGCTCAGCATTCAAATTGCAAAAAAAAAAAAATGTCACGACAGTATTTGGAAAGTCTGAGGCCATTGTGTGAATTTACTGAGATCTCTGCTGATGTTCGAGAGGAGACACTTGTGAAAATACAGAGAGACATTTGGAAAAAATCTCAGAAGCACGAGACCAAAGAAAATGTCTCCCTCATAGGAAAATGTTACTGGACAAAGGTTGATGTTTGATGGCTCAGGAGACTTAAAAGAGTTTTATGTTTCATTTAAGAATCAAGTTTGTCACAGATGAACATTACTTAGGAGAAAAAGACAAAGAGGAGACTTGAGATACAACTAAGGTAAAAGGAGTTAAAATTGAGAATTTTTTGAAAATCGTGGTATATTGTGACAAATCTCTTTCTAATATTGCTTTAATCTTTTCCAAAACTTCATACTGCTTATCTATTATTTGGACTGATGCCTTTATTTACAACATCTGAGATTTGATTTGTTACATTTCTTTTGTTTTTCTGATTGGTGAAGTGACTTGGTCAAAGTTATGTGGTGTCAGCGGTGGGATTTAAACACATAACCTTAGAGCTTGAAGTCCAAAGTCTGAACCTCTGTGCCATAGTGCCTGCCTTTTCTTCCACCATGCCTATGATCTGATTAGAGCACAGCCATATAAATGAGAGCAACTTATAGTATTATTCAGAAGCTAGGACTACAATTTTATAATTGTAGTAAAGTGTTTCATTACCACAAAACAACTGCATTTCACCATATATTACTGAGCACACAATACAACTTTTCAAATTGTAAAATAAAAAGTCAAGATGCTACTTGGATTATGTGAGCTCATTGTATGACATGGCTGAGATCTCAGCTGAAACTGCAGAGGAGACACTTGGGAGAATACTGGGGGATTTTCTTTCTCAGGAGGAAAATATGAGAAGGATGAGACCAAAGAACATGTCTCCATTTTGTTTCTTTCTCATTTCATTGTTGTCTAGGAGATACCAAAAAGATATCAGGGAAATCTCTTACTTGATTTTTCATTCCATTGGGCAGTTTCAGTGAGATACGATACAGGCCTTAAGTGTCGGAGTGTCACAAAGAAGATGTTCAGCATTGTTCATAATGGCACTCAGTTTTGTTTCAGATCTCTGCTTTGCTGCAACTTCCCGGAGGTCTGTAGTGCGTCCCCATAGCTAAACCTGTCATTTTAATTAGCTTGTTGATTTTGTGTGCCTCTCTTGACGTGATGTTGCCAGCCCAGCACACCACTGCATAGAAGATTGCACTGGCTGTCACAGAGTTGTAGAAGATGTGAAGGATGTCACCTCCCATATTAAAGGAACACAGCCTCCTAATAGAATAGCTTGCTCTGTCCTTTCTTTTATAATTCCTCTGTGTTCTGAGACCACTCCAATCTGTCATTAATGTGGAGCCCCAAGTACTTGTAGGAATAGACCACCTCTACATCCACTCCCTGAATAGTCACCAGACAAAGAAGCTCTTTTGTGTGCTGAAAGTCAATAACCAGTTCCTTGGTTTTGCTGTTGTTAAGTTGCTGAAAATTCTCTTTTCACCTGGAAATAAAGTTCTCCGCTTGACTCCTCTCCTCCATCTCATTCCTCTCATTGATACACCTCATAAGTGGAGAATCATCTGAGAATTTGTGCAAAATGCAGGCTTCATATTGGTCTCCAGCAAGTCACAGTAACAAGAGTGGTGTTTGGGGGTGGCAAGTGGGGCGACTGCTCCAGGCCCCACGCCTAAGGGGGCCCCGCTTTTGAGATCCCCATATCTTGTTCGAGCGGACTTGTCAAATTATATTCTCAAGTTATATTTTGATAAAGTCTGCGTGTTATCTTGCAAAAATTTAGCTGAATACTGCAATGAGAAAATCCGGTGTATGTTAACATTATTTTTATTAAACTTGTGCGTAAGATTATACAGTCCACACATACGTTTGACGTAACTGGCCCTACATGGGGTTGGTCAGCCTTAGGCCCCTGCACACCCATAAGGCTGACTCTAACTCTAGTATCCCTTGGCATGGAGTGTTCAACTCAGGTGCACGAGTGGTGGCAAGGACAAGACAAAACCTTTTATTCTACTGGAATCCACTGGCACCTCCAGGCAGATGGCACAAGTGCATTGAGAAGGGTGGAGACGACATTGAGAATCGACATGATCAGTTTTGTGAAGGTTCGTTCCGTTTTCTAATAAATTCCATTTTCTAACTTTAGCTTGATTCCCCCTCGTATCAATCTGTTGCTATAGCATTGTGTCTTATCATCACATTATCATTATATAATAACATTTTAGATTTATTAATCAAAATATTTAGTTTTCAAAACAGTTGAAAATTGCTGGGGTGGCTAAGGTTATAGTGCCAAAACACTGGGGAGGGCAGGGTTCATAAGGTTCAAATTTCCATCCATCCATCCATCCATCCTCTTCCGCTTATCTGAGGTCGGTCGCAGGGGCAGCAGCTTGAGCAGAGATGCCCAGACTTCCCTCTCCCCAGCCACTTCTTCTAGCTCTTCCAGGAGAATCCCGAGGCGTTCCCAGGCCAGCTGGGAGACATAGTCCCTCCAGGGTGTCCTGGGTCTTCCCCGGGGCCTCCTCCCGGTTGGACGTGTCCGGAACACCTCACCAGGGAGGCGTCCAGGAGGCATCCTGATCAGATGCCCGAGCCACCTCATCTGACTCCTCTCGATGCGGAGGAGCAGCGGCTCTACTCTGAGCCCCTCCTGGATGACTGAGCTTCTCACCCTATCTTTAAGGGAGAGCCCAGACACCCTGCGGAGGAAACTCATTTCAGCTGCTTGTATTCGTGATCTCGTTCTTTTGGTCACTACCCATAGCTCATGACCATAGGTGAGGGTAGGAGCGTAGATCGACTGGTAAATTGAGAGCTTCGCCTTACGGCTCAGCTCCTTTTTCACCACGACAGACCGATGGAGAGCCTTCATCACTGCGGACGCCGCACCGATCCGCCTGTCGATCTCACGCTCCATTCTTCCCTCACTCGTGAACAAGATCCCGAGATACTTGAACTCCTCCACTTGGGGCAGGATCTCGCTCCCAACCCTAAGAGGGCACTCCACCCATTTCCGACTGAGGACCATGGTCTCGGATTTGGAGGTGCTGATTCCCATCCCAGCCGCTTCACACTCAGCTGCGAACCGATCCAGAGTGAGCTGAAGATCATGGCCTGATGAAGCAAACAGGACAACATCATCTGCAAAAAGCAGTGACCCAATCCTGAGTCCACCAAACCGGACCCCCTCATCACCCTGGCTGCGCCTAGAAATTCTGTCCATAAAAGTTATGAACAGAATCAGTGACAAAGGGCAGCCCTGGCGGAGTCCAACTCTAACTGGGAACGGGTTCGACTTACTGCTGGCAATGCGGACCAAGCTCTGACACCGGTTGTACAGGGACCGAAACAGCCCTTATCAGGGGGTCCGGTACTCCATACTCCCGGAGCACCCCCCACAGGATTCCCCGAGGGACACGGTCGAACGCCTTTTCCACGTCCACAAAACACATGTAGACTGGTTGGGCGAACTCCCATGCACCCTCTAGGATTCTGCTAAGGGTGTAGAGCTGGTCCACTGTTCTGCGACCAGGAGGAAAACCACACTGTTCTTCCTGAATCCGAGGTTCAAATTTAAATTAAAAAAAAAATCTTTTTCAAACAAAGCAGTAATGTAGAAATTCATATATGAAGCTGGAAAATTAATCTTTCAAAATATAAAAATCTTGTGAAATCAAAAAAAAAAAAATAAATAATACAAAGCATAAAATTATTCTAACCTGCCAAAATGGGTTTCTTAACATTATATAAGAACAAGTAGCATTTCAATGCAGAACTCCTGAAGCCCACAGGTCAGTCCAGCTACTGGTCAGCTACAGGCAGGACTTCCAGGTTAATCTTAGTGCTTTTTGTGTGTTGTGACAGCAGAACTGTGGCGGTCAAATGAGGTCACAGCAGGTGATGTCGGGAGTCCCCTTCTAATACAGGGCCCTCCATGATGTTTGAGACAAAGACACATTTCTCCTTGATTTCCCCCTCTGCTCCAAAGTTTAAAATTTCAAATTAAACAATTCAGACATCAGGATTAATGGACACAACTTAGACTTTCATTTAAGGGGATTTGCAGAGATTTCCGTTACTCCACTATTTATACATAATCCCCCCATTTCAGGGCCATATAATCTTTGGACACAGCAATGGCAAGCCTATTAAAGCCATTGTCATATTTAGGACTTTGTCACAGATTCATAGACATCAGCAGGTGCTGAGGATCTTCTCTGGTGATGCTCTAATGCAGTCGTCTTCAGCTCCTGCTTGTTTTGGTGAGCTTCTCCCCTTAAGTTTTCTGTTCAGCATATTTAAGGTCTTCTCAATTGGATTTAAATTGAGTGACTAGCTTGGCCATTCAAGAATGTTTTGACTCTGAAAAACTCCTGTGTGGCCTCAGCAGCGTGTTTGGCTCATCATCATGTAGGATGAAACACCATCCAGTGAGTTTGGAGGCCATTACTAGAACTTGAGCAGATCAGATGTTTCTACACACCTCAGAATTCATTGTGCCGTCAGCAGTTCCATCATCAATGAAGAGAAGTGTGCCAGAACATGTAGCAGCCATTAGAACACTCTAGACGAGAACAGGCCATTCAGCCCAACAAAGCTCCCCAGTCCTATCCACTTATTTCTTCCAAAAAACATCAAGTCGAGTTTATGAAAGTCCCTAAAGTCTTACTGTCTACCACACTCCTTGGTAGTGTATTCCAAGTGTCTATCATTCTTTGTGTAAAGAAAAACTTCCTAATGTTTGTGAGAAATTTCCCCTTAACAAGTTTCCAACTGTGTTCCAGTGTTCTTGATGAACTCATTTTAAAGGCACCATCTCGATCCACTGGACTAATTCCCTTCATAATTTTAAACACTTCAATCATGTCACCTCTTAATCTTCTTTTGCATAAAATACATCCCCAAGTCATAACACCCCCAGCACCACCATGTTTAACAGATGAGGTGGTTTGCTTTGGATCTCGGGCTGTTCCTTTGGTCTCCTCACACTTTGCTCTTCCCATCACTCCGATGAGGTTCATCTTTGTCTCTTCTGTCCACAAGACCTTTTCCCAGAATTCTGCAGGCTCTTTGAAGTCCTTTTTCTCAAGCTGTAATCAGCCCATCCTGTTTTTGTGGCCTCCATCTTACAGTGTGTCCTCTGTATTTTTATTCATGAAGTCTTCTGCTGATAGTCGTCTCTGACACACACACACGCACCGGCCCCCGGAAGTCTTTTTCTAATCTGTCGCACAGATGTTTGGAGCTTTTTCTTTACTATAGTGAGGATTCTTCTGTCATCAGCAGTGGTGGTCTTCATTGGCCTACCAGTCCTTTTGTGATTACTCAGCTCACCAGTGTGTTCTTTCTTTCTTCATGATATTCCAGACAGTTGATTTTGGTCATCCTAAGGTGTCACTGATGGTTTTAGTCTTATTCTTCAGCCTCATAATAACTTCTTTGACTTTCATTAGCACAGCTCTTATCCTCATGTTGAACAATGGTGACTACTAACCCCAAAGGGTGGAAGGAAGCCGAGGTGTCTTATGAAGTAATGAAACACACTTGAGGAATCACAAACACTTGTGACGCCAAGCGTCCCAAACATTATGGTGCCCTGAAATGGGGGAACTGTGTATAAAAAGTGTTGTTTGACTGAAATGTTTTCAAATCCCCTTAAATGAAAGTCTACAATGTGCACATTAATCACAATGTGTCAGTTGTTTGATTTGTAAGTTCAAACTGTGGAGCAGAGGGGCAAATCAATCAAAAATGTGTCTTTGTCCCAAACATTATGGAAGGCCCCGTAAATGCGGACATATTGTGCTGTGATTAAGAACAGACTAACCAGTATTAGCTCACTGACTGGGTCTGGATTTAATTGAGCATAAAGTATTCAACAATCAGGTGGCAAGCTGTTGGTTGAACAAAAGTCCTTTTCACTGTTTTAAAGATAAAAAACATTAAATTCATCAATAAAACAGAATGTAAACAGCAGATGAATATGAACAGTATGGCTGCCTTCAGCATGCAGATTAGTTGGTACGCTGTCTGTGAGTCTGGTGTCTCGCCATGCCTTCTCTTTGTAATCCAAGCACACACGGCCTTACTGCAAAGTTCCTTCCACTTTTGGGCAGAGATCTTTGGCTTAGTAATTTTTAATGAAATAATGTCACCGTGTGGGAGTGATATGAATGTTAGATCAGGCCTGCATGTCTGTTGCTTTTTCTCGACTGGCAGCTGTCATTACAACAATGGGTGTCAGGATCTGTTGCTGCCGTTATGAATGTAAAAGCTCAAGAGTGTGTGTGGGTGTACACATGAGTGTGTCCTGCATTGGACTGGCACTCCGTCCTAAGCGTGTTTTATTCCTTGGGCTTCAAACTACTTGAATAGGTACTGTGACACTTAATGGGATTAATTGTGTGCAGTGGGTGGATGAACAGATGTTTTAGAGGATGACTCCTGAGATGAGGAAAGATCAGCAAAGAGCACAGTGTGAATATGAAGTTCTCAAACCTGCTTGGACCTTTGCAGGGCCACACACAGAAGAGAAGAACCAGTCCAGCTTGTGCACACGCATTTAGATTTGCACGGGACCAGTTAAAAATCAAATCAACCAGCAGGTCTTTGGGATGTGGGAAGAAAATCCTCAATAGGGAGAACATCCAGACACCACAAAGGCAGAGATCTGTGCCCTTATTTAACAAGCGTCTCAGAATTACTCCTGGGAATTGCACTAAAAGTCTAACTAGGATAAGAATCGGTCCTGCCACAGAGTAGGGCATGAGAAGAAGTTAAGAAACGTCCTACAGCATCTCTCAGAGAGGAGTAAGAGTTCATGTTTAAGAGTAGATAGATAGATAGATAGATAGATAGATAGATAGATAGATAGATAGATAGATAGATAGATAGATAGATAGATAGATAGATAGATAGATAGATAGATAGATAGATAGATAGATAGATGTCAAAGGCACTATATAATGATAGATAGATAGATGTCAAAGGCACTATATAATGATAGATAGATAGATAGATAGATAGATAGATAGATAGATAGATAGATAGATAGATAGATAGATAGATAGATGTCAAGGGCACTATATAATGATAGATAGATAGATAGATAGATAGATAGATAGATAGATAGATAGATAGATAGATAGATAGATAGATAGATAGATGTCAAAGGCACTATATAATGATAGATAGATAGATGTCAAAGGCACTATATAATGATAGATAGATAGATAGATAGATAGATAGATAGATAGATAGATAGATAGATAGATAGATAGATAGATAGATAGATATGAAAGGCACTATATGATAGATAGATAGATAGATAGATAGATAGATAGATAGATAGATAGATAGATAGATAGATAGATAGATAGATAGATAGATAGATAGATAGATATATGAAAGGCACTATGTGATAGATAGATAGATAGATAGATAGATAGATAGATAGATAGATAGATAGATAGATAGATGTCAAGGGCACTATATAATGATAGATAGATAGATAGATAGATAGATAGATAGATAGATAGATAGATAGATAGATAGATAGATAGATAGATAGATAGATAGATAGATAGATGTCAAAGGCACTATATAATGATAGATAGATAGATGTCAAAGGCACTATATAATGATAGATAGATAGATAGATAGATAGATAGATAGATAGATAGATAGATAGATAGATAGATAGATAGATAGATAGATAGATAGATAGATAGATAGATAGATAGATAGATAGATAGATGTCAAGGGCACTATATAATGATAGATAGATAGATAGATAGATAGATAGATAGATAGATAGATAGATAGATAGATAGATAGATAGATAGATAGATAGATAGATAGATAGATAGATAGATGTCAAAGGCACTATATAATGATAGATAGATAGATGTCAAAGGCACTATATAATGATAGATAGATAGATAGATAGATAGATAGATAGATAGATAGATAGATAGATAGATAGATAGATAGATAGATAGATAGATGTCAAGGGCACTATATAATGATAGATAGATAGATAGATAGATAGATAGATAGATAGATAGATAGATAGATAGATAGATAGATAGATAGATAGATAGATAGATAGATGTCAAAGGCACTATATAATGATAGATAGATAGATGTCAAAGGCACTATATAATGATAGATAGATAGATGTCAAAGGCACTATATAATGATAGATAGATAGATAGATAGATAGATAGATAGATAGATAGATAGATAGATAGATAGATAGATAGATAGATAGATGCCAAAGGCACTATATAATGATAGATAGATAGATAGATAGATAGATAGATAGATAGATAGATAGATAGATAGATAGATAGATAGATAGATAGATAGATGCCAAAGGCACTATATAATGATAGATAGATAGATAGATAGATAGATAGATAGATAGATAGATAGATAGATAGATAGATAGATAGATAGATAGATAGATAGATAGATAGATAGATAGATAGATAGATAGATAGATAGGCTCAAGGACTTTTTAAATATTGAACTATAAATATTGATGTTTCCTACAGGTAAACTATCAATCAGGACTCATCATAAACCTTGCTGTAGCTTTTATCTTTCTATTTTTTTTTTGGTTATGTTCTGACATTGTATAAATAAGTGTGATGAATGATGTAGTGGTATTGTTGTCCGTATGTTATTAAATCAAGTGATTTGAGTATGAATCGGTTGTTAAACCATTGTGACTTTACATGACCAAAATGGCCCGTGCATACTCGTATTGTATTTATTTCTTATGCCGTGTGTATTTAAATCAATGCTAGCGCCAATACTAAATCACATACAAACACAGTGGTTTCATGGCAGATGCACACTTGTGTCATCACACCTTTCCAAAGTCCAAATAAAATATTTTCTGTAGATATTTAACTGAAGAAAACAAAAATTTCAAAGTTCATGTTTGCCTAAGTATTTAAAGCTCTGTGCTTCGGAAGCTCCAGTTTTACACAAATGAATCACAAATGACACAAAGGTGACAGTCACTTGACAGTCATAACCAAACATCATGAGGTCCTACTTGTGAGTCCTTACTATCTTCCTGGATATAAAAAGCCCCCATTTGTAAGGTCGTAGTCTTTGTTGGACAATCACTACAAAAATGAAGACAAAGGAGCATCTGCCGATGTGAGAAAGAAAATCATTGAAATGCACAAGGCAGGAAAGGGCGACAAAAAAGAGTCTAAGTGTCCCATTACGCACCGCTGGATCCATTATCAGAAAGTGGAAGGTTCATCACGGCACCCCGACTCTTACTAGAACAGGCCGTCCGTCAACAACTAAACATCAGAGCAGGACGTCAACTGGTCAGAGAGAGGTGACTAAAAATCCAACCGTCACGGTCAGATGTCTGCAATGCTCTTTGGGTGAAACTGGAGTGAAGGTGCAGGGGGCCACAATTCCAAGAGCTCTCCATAAAACAGGCCTGTATAGGAAGGAAGCCATTCCTTAACAAGGCCCACCTAAAATTACATTTGGATTTTTCGACAAAGCTTGAGAAAGACCCAGTTAAGATGTGGGAGAAGGTTTGATGGTCAGATGAAACCAAAATAGAACTATCTGTCCAGACTTGAAAGAGGTGTGTGTGTGGTGTAAAACAAACACTGCCCAGGCCTCAAGAAACACCAGACCTACTTTGATATATGGTGGTGGCAGCATCAGGCTATGGGGATGCTTCTCATGTGCTGAGACTGGTAATCTTGTTAGAGTTGAAGGAACACAGATATCACACAATAATGCAGGAGAACTTGAGCCAGTCTGCTATAAACCTACGGCTCGGGAGAAGATTCATCTTTCATCATGAAAAGGACCCTAAGCATGAAGCCAAAGTGACACTGGAATGACTCAGAGACAGAAAGGTGAATGTTCTGGAATGGCCAAGTCAAAGCCCTGGTCTTAACTCTGTTGAGGATCTTTGACACTGTTTGGAAAACTGCTGTCCAAAGGTGCCAGCCCACCAAACTAGAGGGTCTCAATCAGTTCTGCAAAGAAGAATGGTGAAGAATCATTCATGATCAAAACTGGGACATACACACCCAAAAGAATGAAGGCTGTTAGTGCAGCAAAAGGCGTCTCAACAAAGTTTGAATGTGTAGGCCTTGAATATGCAGGCAAACACAAACTTTGGAGTTTTCCTTCTTCAGTTAAATGTCTACAGAAAATGCCTTATTTGGACTTTATTAAATTTAAACAGTGTTTCCATTACAGCATGTCCTCCGTCTAAAGTCAAATCCTGGCAATTGAGCTCACAATGAAGACAAACCAAATGCAAAAATAAAAATTAGGTTAACATAAATAAAATGTGACAAAAAAGTCTTGGAGAGGTCCCTGACAATACAAAGCTCTAATATGAATTCAGTTTGTTCATCCTAAAGAACAGGTGGCTAATATGTGAACAGAAGTAGGAGTGTGGGGGGGACTTGTAATCTTCTCAGTGTGCTCTCAAGAAGAGAAAACAGCACTAGGAGAAGAAACCAACTGATAGGCACACATGTCGACATTCTTATGCAAGAATGAAATGATCATTTACATTTATTCATTTACATTCTTTCACTCAGCAGACACTTTTATCCAAAGTGATTTACAAAAGAGGTCAACATAGTCGAGTAAACATCACTCAGGGGGACTTTTAGGGACTACGAGTTACAGGACAGGGTTACAAAATGGATCACCCCAAGTGAAGATCAGAAAACAAGTTTATGTTTCCTTCACAAGAACTTTCCTTAATTACGAGAACCTAAAACAACCGTTATTAATCTGACACACGGCATATTCACTTATCAAGAGGGTCTTCAAACACTTCATAAACTCAGTGAGGGAGGTAGAAGTTTGGGAGGTGGACAGTTCACCCCACCAGCTTGGAGTCACACATGAAAAGAGTCAGGATTGAAATATGATGCCATGTAGAGGTGGCATCACCTATAAATAAGTCAACTGTTTGGATGGAGGTGGACAGCTCATTTCAACAGCTCAGAACTACACATGGAAAGAGTCTAGATTGTGAGTTGACACCCCCTAGAGGAGGTATCACTAGTGAAGGTGTCAGCTGTTTGGAAGGAGGTGGACAGCTCACTCCACCACCTTATAGTTACACATGAAAAGAGTCAGGATTGAAATCTGATGCCAGCTAGATGTGACATCACCAATGAGGGAGTCAGACATTTTGAATGGAGGTATACGGCTCATTTCACCAGCATGGAGTCACACGTGAAAAGAGTCAGCAATGAAATGTGATGCCATGTAGAGGTGGCATCACCCATGAAGAAGTCAGATGTTTCAATGGAGGTGGAGAGAACATTTCAACAGCTCAGAGTTACATGTGGAAAGAGTCAGGATTGAGAGTTAATGCCCCTAGAGGAGGTATTACAAGTGAGGGTGTCAGCAGTTTGGATGGAGGTGGACAGCTCATTCCACCGGCTTGGAGCCACACATGACAAGAGTCAGGATTGAAATCTGATGCCACATAGAGGTGGCATCACTAATGAGGGAGTGAGAAGTTTGAATGGAAGTGGACAGCTCATTTCAACATCTCAGAGTTACACGTGGAAAGGGTCTGGACTGAGATTTGATGCCCCATAGAGGAGGTATCACTAGTGAGGGTGTCAGCACTTTGGATGGAGGTGGACAGCTCTTTTCACTGGCTTGGAATCACACATGAAAAGAGTCATGATTGAAATCTGATGCCAGCTAGATGTGGCATCACCAATTAGGAAGTCAGCAGTTTGGATGGAGGTGGACAGCTCACTCCTCCGGCTTATAGTTACACATAAAAAGAATCAGGATTGAAATATGATGCCACGTAGAGGTGGCATCAACTATGAAGAAGTCAGCTGTTTGGATGGAGGTGTACAGCTCATTTCAACAGCTCAGAATTACATGTGAAAATAATCTGGATTGAGAGTTGACGCCCCATAAAGGAGGTATCACTATTGAGGGTTCCAGCAGTTTGGATGGAGGTGGACAGCTCATTTCACCATCATGGAGTCACACATGAAAAGAGTCAGGAATGAAATGTGATGCCATGTAGAGGTGGCATCACCCATGAATATTTTAGCTGTTTCAATGGAGGTGGACAGAAAATCTCAGCAGCTCAGAGTTACTCGTGGAAAGAGTCAGGATTGAGAGTTAATGCCCCTAGAGGAGGTATTACAGGTGAGGGTGTCAGCAGTTTGGATGGAGGTGGACAGCTCATTCCACCGGCTTGGAGCCACACATGAAAAGAGTCAGGATTGAAATGTGATGCCACATACAGGTGACATCACCAATGAGGGACTGAGAAGTTTGGATGGAGGTGGACAGCTCATTTCAACAGCTCACAGGTACACGTGCAAAGAGTCTGGGCTGAGATTTTATGCCCCCTAGACGAGGCATCACTAGTGAGGGTGTTAGCAGTTTGGATGGAGGTGGGTAGCTCCTTCCAAAAGCACAGAGCTACACACAAAAAGCGTCTGAATTGAAATTTGATGCCACACAGAGGTGGTATTACCAGACACTGTTTTCTAGCAGACCTGAGTGGGTGAGAAGGAGCAAAGGACTTCACGAGTGTTACCATATACAGAACTGATGATCCATTGACTACTCATTTGCCAAGCAACTAGGATTTTGAACTTGTGACCTTCTTGACTGGTTGAACAATGGACATGCCTCTGCATTTTGAGTCATCTGCTGTGGTTTGATAGCACATACAGGAACTAATGCCTATACATATTTACAATAGTCCGTATGTGATAAGACCAAAGTGTGGACCAGGATTTTTGCTCCATACACTGATACAGCCTCATCTTCTGGATGTTATACAGAATGCGTCAGCAAGAATAGGAGACAGTTACAAAAATGTCAGAGAAGGTCAGGTCAGTTCAGGGAGCATGCACTGGCACAACCCCTCAGGTAGACACGTGGTCCAGTCCTACCCTCCAGAAATGACCCTCTATCTACCACAGCCTGGTGTTACATCGGCATTCCCTTGGCCTAGTCCAGCTGTTCAGCTCCTCAACAATGAGGATTCTTTGAGCCGGATCACCCTCAGGGGATTGCACCACATGGCCGTAGTGCCACAATGCAGGTAATGTGCCTCATTCGGGACTCCATGAGCAACACAAAGTCAAACCAACGGTACCCAAGGATTCTCCGATGAGACACAGTACTGAAGGAGTCCAGTCTTCATCTCAGGTCACTGAATAGCGTCCCTGTCTCACAAGACAGGAAGCACCAGGACTCTGAAGACTTGGACCTTCGTCCTTTAGCAGAGATATCGACAGCACCACACACTCCTTTCCAGCGACCTCATGACCCCCTCATGTTCTCCCAATCCATCTACTGACTTCATAGGAAGAGTCACCAGAGACATGAATGTCACTGCCAAGGTAAGTAAACCTCTCGATGAAGTCGACACTCTCTCTGCAGACACACACACTTCTGATGGCTGTGCCCAAGAGGTCCTTAAAGGCCTGGCTCTTTGGTTTTTATCAGGACAGTTGCAAGCCCTGACACGTAGACTCCTTGCTCAGTCTCTTAAGCCTCCATTGACTCTGTGAAGATCACAGCTTCATCAGTAAAGTCAAGATCTGTGAATCTTTCTTCACCAACAGATGCCCCACTGCCGCTAGACCACAAGAAACACCCCACAACCCAGTCCATGCAAGTATTAAACAGAGTAGGAGCAAAAACACACCCCTGACAAACCCCAGAATCTACTGGGAAAAATGCAGAGGTTCTGGCCTATTTGAACATAGTATGGAAGGTCCCTGCTCTGATTGAGGCGTTGATGATGCCTGTGACTGTAGAAATTAGTAAGGGATGTGAGGGAATGGGGTCAAGTGGACAGGTATCTGGTGCAACTGGAGAGGAGGTTGGAGTCATCAGTGATGAAGAATAATGAGACAGAGGAGAATGTTGTTCTGTAGGAGTTAAGACTGATTGGCAGTTGTGAGGAGAATTGACCGATGATGAAGGCAACCCATTTCTGAAAAGGTAGGATAGTCAGTTAAGGAGATTGAAGGTGGAGGTGGTGGAGGGTTGAGGAGAGAGATGAAGGCAGAGAACAAGCTATGAGTGTCAATAGTGCTGATAATGTTTTGTTTGGAGTCAGTAGTAGCAGAAGAGAAAGAAGATAGAAGAGAATGATACTCATCCAAGTCAGCTTGGATCACTGAGTTCCTCAATTTCTGTTTTTAGTTGTCCTTTAGCTTGGTCGTAGGCATCATGGACAAGACAGTCTGTTCTGTAGAAGGAAAGGGGAGACTTGATTAGGGACAGCACTGTCAGCTTTTTTGGGTAGGAAGGAGAGGACAGGGACTCGTCTGTAATTGTCTACTTGAGATGGTCGGTTTTGAGCTTTTTAAGAAGTGGAGTTATTATGGCCTGTTTGAACGTGGTATGGAAGGTGCCTGCTTTGATTGAGGCGTTGATGATGCGTGTGACTGTAGAAATGAGTAAGGGATGTGAGGGAATGGGGTCAAGTGGACAGGTATCTGGTGCAACTGGAGAAGAGGTTGGAGTCATCAGTGATGAAGAGTAGTGAGACAGAGGAGAATGTCGTGCCGTGTTCAGTAGGGGGAAGACTGATTGGCAGTGGTGAGGAGAATTGACCGATGATGATGGCATCGAAAAGGTAGGATAGTCAGTAAAGGGGGTTGAAGGTGGAGGTGGTGGAGGGTTGAGAAGAGAGATGAAGGCAGAGACGAAGCTATGAATGTCAATAATGCTGCTAATCCTGTTCTGTTTGGAGTCGGTATTAGTAGAAGAGAAAGATGATAGAAGAGAATGATACACTACATGGACACAGGTATTGGGACCCACCTCTTAATTGAATTCAGGTGTTCCAATCATTCCCATTGCCATAGGTGTATAAAATCAAGCAACGAGCCATACAGTCTCCATTTACAAACATTTGTGAAACAAAATGGGTCATTCTGAAGAGCTCAGTGACTTCAAGCATGGTACTGTGATAGAATGCCACCTTTGTAATAAGACAGTGTGTGAAATTTCTTCCCTGATGGATATTCCACGGTCAGCTGTAAGTGGTATGATTAGAAAGTGAAAGCTTTTAGGAACAACAGCAACCCAGCCACGAAGCGGAAGACCACGTAAAGTCACAGAGTGGGGTCAACGACTGCTAAGGTGCATGGTGTGCAAAACTCGCTAACACTCTGTTGATTCCATAGCTGAAAAGATCCAAACTTCCACTGGCATTAATGTGAGTACAAAAACTGTGTGGAATGGGTGTCCATGGCCGAGCAGATGCGTGCAAGCCGCACGTCCAATGCCAATGGAGTGTTGTAAAGCATACCGCCACTGGACTGTGGAGCAGTGGAAATGTGTTCTATGGAGTGACGAATCACACTTCTATGTTTGGCAGTCAGATGGGTGAATCTGTGTTTGACTGCATTGTGCCAACTGTGAAGTTTGGTGGAGGAGGGATGATGGAGGGGGGCAGTTTTTCAGGGTTTGGGCCAAGCCCTTTAATTCAGTGAAGGGCAATCTTAATGCTTTAGCATACCACAGTGGTTCTCAATCTGTGGGGTGGACCCCCCGAGGGGGGCACGAAGTAACAAAAAGGGGAATGTGAAGATGTGAAAGAAAGAAAGCAAGATTCAAAATGAAACATACATCTATTGAAACCAAAACAAATTAACTTATATTACATTCTGATACTAGAAAAATATAGAGTTAGATAAATGTTGATAAAAGTTAAGTAGGTATAATACAATATGCATCTATGATATATCATTAATTTAAAAAGTACAAATTGGTATTAGTGGGCTCCTTTCAAAAAAACGTTAGGGCGGTTAAAACTGTTATGAAAACTTGGGTCGCAAATACTTAAAAGTTGAGAAACGCTGGCATACCAAGACATTTTGGGCAACACTATACTTCCAACTTTGTGGGAACCATTTGAGGAAGGCCCTTTTCTGTTCCAGCATGATTGTGTCTCAGTGCATGAAGCTACATCCATAAAGACATGGTGAGATGAGTTTGGTGTGGAAGAACTTGACTGGCCCGCACAGAGTCCTGACCTCGACACCATTGAGCACCTTTGGGATGAACTGCAATAGAGATTTCAAGCCGGGCCTTCTCATCCAACATCAGGGTCTGACCTCATAAATGAGAATGAATGGGCACAAATTCCCACAGAAACCCTCCAAAATTATGTGGAAAGTCTTCCAAGAAGAGTGGTAGGTGTTATAGCTGCAACGGGGGGACCAGCTCCATATTAAAGTCATGTATTTGAAAGCAATGTCATTCAAGTCCTGTTGGTGTAAAGGTCAGGCATCCCAATACTTCAGTGCATAAAGTGTACTTACCCAGGTCAACCTGGATCACTGACTTCATCAATTTCCGTTTTTAGTTGCCCTTAAACTTGGTCCATAGGCACCATGGGCATGACAGTCTTTTACATAGCAAGCCTACAGGAGAGGGGGCAGACACCATTAAGGAATGAGGACAGAGTTGAGCACAAGGTGTTACCAGCAGAATTTGTATCATAAGAGGAAAGAGATCGGATGGTGAGAGAGCACAGAAGACTATGGAAGAGAAACGGGAAGGGAGAGAAGGAGTGCAGGTGATGGCAGCAGGACACAATGGGAAGAACGTCAGTAAAGAAAGAGAGACGACTGAATCAGAAAAGTGGTCAGATGTGTGCAGTGGAGTGACAGTTGCATATGTTAAAATAAGGTCTAGAAGATTACCAAGTTTAGTGAGTTGGTGGGGTGTGGAGATGTGTCATGTTGAAAGAAGAACAAAGTGAAGGGAAATCTGTAGCTCTGTAGCAGGAGAAATGTCCAAGTAGATGTTTGGGTTCATGAAAAGTAGAAGTGGGATGCTGACATCTGGGATTTAGGAGAGCGGCATGTCCATCTTGTTGAGGAAGTTATTTCATCAAACCTGGAGAGTGATAAAGAACAACAAAATTTACGTTAAACGCATAGGAGACAGTACAGTACATTGATGAGCCTCAAAGACCCTTACATGGGAAAAAGTCGGCTTTACACCAGAAAGGTTGAGAAAAACAGTTTTAGAAGTCCCATCATGATAAGACAGACATTCTGTTGTCTAAAACCACGGATTGGTTGATCCTACAGGGTTATTTAAATTGTTGGCTCAACTAGTTTTTTGAAAATTTAGTGTTGAAAGTGAAGTTTAGACCACAACTTGAAAACAAAAAAAGCAAGAATGATGCCAGACCTCCAGAGCAAACTTGCAAACTGTAGGCCTAAAGGATCTTCCCACAGATATCTCCATTTCACTTTATTAAAGTGAAGCGTGTTACACAATAGGGTGACAGTTCCCGAAGAAGGCCGCCCACAAGGGGAAGAGGTTTTGAGAACACTCAGATGGACCAGGGCCTGTGCAGCACTTCTGAACAAAACATCTCCTCAGCTCTTGACCCACACTGGAGTTATGAAGAAGGCATTGAAATGCAGCCTGTGAGGAAAGAGGCCCGAGGATAAGAAACGTAAATACCATCGAAACAAGCAACTGCAAGTTTAATTTCAGGCATCGATTGTTGAACAGACAAATGCCAAGAAAGGATCTGAAGTTGTTCTTTCATTCAGCCAACTGTTTACAAACATTTTAATTGAATTAAGTGCTTCATTGGCTGCTGTGGCAACCAATCAATTACAGGATCTTCTGGCAACCGGCCCAAGATGGTGCACTCATTAAAAGAGATTAGGAATCCGATAAAATGATTGTTCTGTTTTGGTACACGTGATATGGGGTGACGCAAAGTCTAAAAAGGCGCTATATACTGCACAGTGGAGCCAGGAGCCCTTCACTTTCTGCACACTTTATTGTGTTGTAGATTTCATTTTGAAATGGATAAATGTGCCATTTCTATTCCATCAATCTACACTCGATAACCCATCATGACTAGGGTTGCCAGATTTAGACAATTAGAAATACGGGACACTCTTAAAATCTCCCTCTATATTACTATATATATAAATTTATACGTGCCCCCTACACACCCAGACCAATATATTATATAAAAGTAGAGACATACTGTAAGTTAAAACATAAAGCAAGGATTTTAATGGGTTATGAGGAAATGTTAAAGGATTTAGGAGTCGTAGTGGACTCAACACTATCAACTGCTTGACAGTGTTCAGAAGCCATTAAGAAAGCTAACAGAATGTCAGGTTATATAGCGCCTTGATGTGTGGAGTACAAGTCACAGGAGGTTCTGCTCAAGCTTTATAACACACTGGTGAGGCCTCATGTGGAGTCCTGGGTGCAGTTTTGGTCTCCAGGCTGCAAAAAGGACATAACAGCACTGGAAAATGTCCAGAGAAGAGCAACTAGGCTGATTCAAGGGCTAAATGTAAAGTATTAAATGTAGGAAGTGAAAATGTAAGGTGTGAAAACAAAATAGCAGGTCTGAAAATAGAAAGTGTCCCTTATGAGAAGGATTTAGAAGTCATAGTGGATTCTAGTGGACTCCAGACAGTGTTCAGAAGCCATTAAGAAGGCTAACAGAATGTCAGGTTATATAGCGCCTTGATATGTGCAGTACAAGTCACAGGAGGTTCTGCTCAAACTTTATAACACACTGGTGAAGGCCTCATCTGGAGTACTGAGTGCAGTTTTGGTCACCAGGCTCCAAAAAAGGACATAGCAGCACAAGAAAAGGTCCAGAGAAGAGCGACTCGGCTGATTCAGGGCTACAGGGGATGAGTTATGAGGAAAGATTAAAAGAGCTGAGCCTTTACAGTTAAAGCAAAAGAAGATTAAGAGGAGACCTGACTGAAGTGTTTAAAATTAGGAAGGGAATTAGTCCAGTGGATCGAGATGGTGATTTTAACCTCTGTAGCGTTTCATTTAAAAAAAAAAAAAAAAAAAACATGTAAAAAGCGTGGCATTTTTTGGCTTGAAAAGTTACGTATTTCTTAAATCTGATCTTTTTACAGTAAAATGTGCAAAACAGTTAAAGTACAAAGTCAGAAGTGTAGAAAGTACAATTAGGGTTGCCAGATTAGAAAATTAGAAATACGGGATACTCATAAAATCTCTCTCTATATTACTATATATATATATATACTGGGCGGCACGGTGGCACAGTGGGTAGCGCTGCTGCCTCGCAGTTGGGAGATCTGGGGACCTGAGTTCACTTCCCGGGTCCTCCCTGCGTGGAGTTTGCATGTTCTCCCCGTGTCTACGTGGGTTTCCTCCGGGCGCTCCGGTTTCCTCCCACAGTCCAAAGACATGCAGGTTAGGTGGATTGGCGATTCTGAATTGGCCCTAGTGTGTGCTTGGTGTGTTTGTGTGTGTCCTGCGGTGGGTTGGCACCCTGCCCAGGATTGGTTCCCTGCCTTGTGCCCTGTGTTGGCTGGGATTGGCTCCAGCAGACCCCCGTGACCCTGTGTTCGGATTCAGCGGGTTGGAAAATGGATGGATGGATGGATGGATATATATACTGTATATATATATATATACTGTATATATATATATATATCTGCGGTGGGTTGGCACCCTGCCCAGGATTGTTTCCTGCCTTGTGCCCTGTGTTGGCTGGGATTGGCTCCAGCAGACCCCCGTGACCCTGTGTTCGGATTCAGCGGGTTGGAAAATGGATGGATATATATATATATATATTATATATATATATATATATATATATATATATATAAATTTATACATGCCCCCTACACACCCAGACCAATATATTATATAAGATTAGAGACATAAGTTAAAAACATAAAGCAAGGATTTTAATTGGTTATGAGGAAAACAAAATAAAATCATTTGAAAATTATTTAATTCAAGCTAAAAAAAAATTCTGTAAAAGTGAAATCACTTGAAAATATTTATTTAATACAGACAACAGAGAAATATTATTATTATTTAATACAGGCAGTTAGAACAAGTGTGGGCCGTGGCGAGTAGTAGCAACACACTTTGTTGACAGTCATTGTATGTCGCAGTGCTGATCCAGAACTGCACAGCAGCGCGGCTGGAGAGCAAAACGGTAAGAGCGTCTCCGTCCTCAGCCAACCACAGCAACAGAACAAGTTGCAAACAGGCAGCAAACACTCATTTCTTCATTACATTTGGGTTATTTTCATCAAGAGAATCTGAGAAAAGAAAGTATAATTACTTCTAAAGTTACAACTAAGTACCGTAAGAAGGTAGTAAAAATATATTTTTATTACGAAATTTGAAAATGAACTAAATACAGGAAATTTGGGTGTCCCTGAAAGGTCAGTACAGGACAGGGGACAAAATTATCCAATATGGGACATGTCTCGTATATAACGAACACGTAGCAACCCTAATCATGATAAAATGAAAACACATTTTCGGAAAGGTTTGGCAAATTAACAATCAAAAACTGAAATCTTTCGTGCATGTATGTATTGAGACCCTTAATTCAGTGCTTTATAGAACCCCCCTTTGGCACCAATACCTGCTTCGAGTCTTCATGGGCAACTCTAATAGCAGAAAACCTTTTTCTTAACTCCTATTAAGCTTTTCAGTTGCGTTGCCTTTTGTCTAACTGAGATCTTCCTACTATGCAGACCCCAAGGTGGCCGCCAACCTTGGACTAAAGAATCATCCATCTGTGTATGTAACCTAAGACAGGATGATTTAATGTCCTATATATGGGCTTATTTTAACTTAGATTTGTTTTCTTTTATTCTGTTTAATGCTCTGTATATCCTATATTTATCTGTTTAGTGTCCCACGCCTGTGGTGGGCTGGCGCCCTGCCTGGGATTGGTTCCTGTCTTGTGCCCTGTATTGGCTGGGATTGGCTCCAGCAGACCCCCGTGACCCTGTAGTTAGGATATAGCGGGTTAGATAATGGATGGGTGGATGTATGGATAGTGTCCCATGCAGAATACATTTGTCAAACATACCTGTGCTTTACAAAAAATGGCTGCATATTTATGTACTAGTAATAGGATGTCAGGGCCAAAAGGGTTAATCTTATTTGTTGCCATAGTCTAAATACCCTTTCAGACATGAGTGGTGAAATGACGTGACGATCAGGATTCCTCCACAGTTTCTACAAGCTTTGCACACCTGCATTGGGGTAGTTTATCCCACTCTTCCTGTCAGATCTTCTCAAGCTTCATTAGGTCTGGCCAATTTATGCCATCCCTCCTGGCAGATCCTTTCAGTATCTATTAGACTGGAGGCGAAACATCTGTGAACTGCCATCTTTAGGACTTTCCACAGACGTACTACGAAGTTTAAGTCTGGACTTTGGCGTTTGTCCCTGAGCCATTCCAGTGTTTTTCTTGGCTGTATAGTTCAGGTCATTGTTGTGCTAAAAGATGAACCACCACCCTAGTCTGAAGCTGTGTGCACTCTTGTGCAGGTTTTCTTCCAGGACCTCTGCGTTATTCCTTTCATAAGAACAACACATTGCCTAACTCTGATGTCTGCCGGTGGACATATATTTTAGATGTACTATGTACCTTTAAAGATACAGATTTGGCTAACATTTAAACCAAATAACTAGTATGACACTATTTAATATATATGAAGCCCAGTTCATTAATTATTGTTGTGGGACATGGCCGACCTTTTATCCCGGCCAGTACCCCCAGGCCGCCAGGTGGAACCCTGCCTGCAACATAGAGGTGCCCAGAGTTCCAGCAGGGCATCATGGACAGTGGAGTTTTTCATCACAGCCCTGCTGGATACCATGGGAACCTCCAGGGGACACTGCAGGAGGGTCCAGAGACTATTATGTGCCCTATAACCCGGAAGTACGTCGTAGTCATAGCGACAGGAAGAATGAAATGCTTCCGGGGTGAAGAAGAAGAGTTTTTATCTGACCCGGAAGTGTTCCAGGTCACGTGGACAGAGAGGGCGAAACACTTCCAGGTCAAGGACTATAAAAGGACTATGGGAAATCCCAGACGTCGAGCTGAGCTGGGTGGAAGGGTGGCAACGCGTCTGGGAGTGTGGAGGATTGTATTAATTGAATATTGTAGTAATTATTGATTTATGAGTATTGTGGAGTGGAGGGTGTTTTGTGCACGTTATTGTCTAAATAAAAACAATATTTGGACTTTTACCTGGTGTCTGGAGTCAAGTCAGAGGGTTCAAGAGGACGACAGCGCCCTCTATCTGTCACATTGTTAAATAACTACATCTATTTTCCTAGTGATAGGATTTGAAGTTAACAGAGCAGAATACAAACCCCAAAGAGACACCTACAAATTCAGCAGATATTCTTCTACATAGTGTATTATGTAGTTTATTCATAGCCCCCCTTGACTTAAATTTAACAGTTTTAATGATATAACCCAGCATTTTATTTTCCTTTTTAATTACTTCTGTTCATAACACATGTGAGACTTGCCCAGACACCGTATCTTTATAAACAACACGTTTATTTTTCTTCTCTCCAACACACAACTCAACTGTCCCGCACAGCACACTGTGCTCCTTGCACCAATCACCGTTACTCCGGGCCTTGCTCTCTGTCCGAGGGCCACCTGTCCTCTCTCTCTCCAGGAGCTTTGTCCTGCTTCTGCTCCCGACTCAAGCTCCCTGATTGGAGGGAGGCGGCCCTTTTTATCCTTACCTGGTGTGGCGGAAGCGTCAGGAGAGCACCCGGAAACACTCCGTGTGTCCCTGGAAGGATCGTCCTCCAGGAGTGTGACGGAAGTAAATATGTCCCGAGCTCTATGAGGCGCAGGGTACCCCATGGCGGTGGATATGGGCCCCAACGGGCTTGAGCCTCCCTGCTCCCTTTCCGTAGCCCTCTTCTACTCCAGGGCGGTTTGCCCCCTCATGGCCATACGCCACCTCTCGGTTCTTTCAGGCGTCCCGGCCGGGTCTGACCCCCAGCCTCGTGTCACACACAACATAAACCCTTAAATCCTTTCCGGAAGTTGCTTCCTTAGGTCAGTGTCTCCCATCTTGTATTTATAACTGACGTTCCTTTTGCCCACATGTAGCACTTTGCACTTTTTTACATTAAACTGCATTTTCTGGTTCTGAAGGTGGTCCAGGTCTTTCTGAATTCTTTCTTCTGCCTCCTCAGTTTTGGCCATCCCTCCAATATTAGGGTCATCAAGTTTAGAAACTACAATGGATTCAGTGTCATTAATAAAAATCAGGAAAAGTGATGGGCCAAGGGCCAAGTGACTCCTCTTCTTTGTACTCTTGGTCCCCTGCTGGTTATCCAACTTGAGATCCAGCTTCAATTTTGTAGGTCACCTCTGATGCCTACAGCTTCGAGTTTCAGCATTCATCTTTGGTGGGGGGATGACTGAGACAAAGGCTTTGTCGTATGCTTCGTTTATGTCAAATATTCTGGTTGCTTCTTCAAAAAACTTTAAATGATTGGTTTGGCAGGACCTTCCTCTCATAAACCCACAATGTCTGCTATTTAGAATACTATGTTTATAATTTATTTCTTACTAGTTGTCCACCGCAGCTGCGCCCACATAGTAGTGAAATAGGACAAACTTTAAAAATCAATAGACGTTGGCACTGCATCTGATCGTGTTCAGCTCTGACGGGAGAGAAGCACATGGCTGTGATATCTCTGACCCTCTAAAACACATGGAGCTCTGGTCTCTCTCTCAAAAACGTCAAAGGTTACTCCTTAACAATCTGTAGATGGTAATGTCTGCTGAACAAACAGGTATCACTAGCTAAGCGGAGACATGGTGTGCTCCAACACATGGTGAGAGGTACAGCGACTCGAATGGAGGCTGGTGCATTCCTGATGAACGATTCCTTAACATATGGAAGAACTGAGAACACCAAAGGTCATTGCGTAGTCTTCATCATCACTGCTGCTCCAGGACAAAATACTCAGAGGACGTCTGATGTGGGCTTTTTAACTGTAATATGATTGTGACCACTGCTGGAATTTCTCAGGTAGCCAAAGAGCAGAAGCTAAAAAACAAACTGATCAGTTGTCATCTGAATACAGAAATGGCCAGCAGCAACAACAACAACAATAAGTGCCTTATAAATAAAACAAGCGCTATATAAAAAAAATGTATTATTATTATTATTATTATTAACAACAATTTATAAGTGCCGGAATGCACCTGATGACTGTGGTCTTGTTTGAAAATAGTTGTAAGTAGGGCATGACTTGAAATAATCTCATGGTAAAAGCCTCCATTTCGCAGGAGTTCCTTCCAAAAAGTCTCTTCAAAAAGTCACGACTTATCGTAGGATTAGTCTCGTCTCGACACAAGATTTTTTTATTATAATAGAGAGATCATGATCTCTGTTAATTTGTTTGTTAGCCAGTCACTAAAAATCGCTGAGCTGATTTTCATAAAATATTAAATTGTGTGTTGTCATTTTTCCAACTTAAAATATAGGCTGTAAGGTGTAGGGTTTAGATAGATAGATAGATAGATAGATAGATAGATAGATAGATAGATAGATAGATAGATAGATAGATAGATAGATAGATACAGTGGTGTGAAAAACTATTTGCCCCCTTCCTGATTTCTTATTCTTTTGCATGTTTGTCACACAAAATGTTTCTGATCATCAAACACATTTAACCATTAGTCAAATATAACACAAGTAAACACAAAATGCAGTTTTTAAATGATGGTTTTTATTATTTAGGGAGAAAAAAAATCCAAACCTACATGGCCCTGTGTGAAAAAGTAATTGCCCCCTTGTTAAAAAATAACCTAACTGTGGTGTATCACACCGGAGTTCAATTTCCGTAGCCACCCCCAGGCCTGATTACTGCCACACCTGTTTCAATCAAGAAATCACTTAAATAGGAGCTGCCTGACACAGAGAAGTAGACCAAAAGCACCTCAAAAGCTAGACATCATGCCAAGATCCAAAGAAATTCAGGAACAAATGAGAACAGAAGTAATTGAGATCTATCAGTCTGGTAAAGGTTATAAAGCCATTTCTAAAGCTTTGGGACTCCAGCGAACCACAGTGAGAGCCATTATCCACAAATGGCAAAAACATGGAACAGTGGTGAACCTTCCCAGGAGTGGCCGGCCGACCAAAATTACCCCAAGAGCGCAGAGACGACTCATCCGAGAGGTCACAAAAGACCCCAGGACAACGTCTAAAGAACTGCAGGCCTCACTTGCCTCAATTAAGGTCAGTGTTCACGACTCCACCATAAGAAAGAGACTGGGCAAAAACGGCCTGCATGGCAGATTTCCAAGACGCAAACCACTGTTAAGCAAAAAGAACATTAGGGCTCGTCTCAATTTTGCTAAGAAACATCTCAATGATTGCCAAGACTTTTGGGAAAATACCTTGTGGACTGATGAGACAAAAGTTGAACTTTTTGGAAGGCAAATGTCCCGTTACATCTGGCGTAAAAGGAACACAGCATTTCAGAAAAAGAACATCATACCAACAGTAAAATATGGTGGTGGTAGTGTGATGGTCTGGGGTTGTTTTGCTGCTTCAGGACCTGGAAGGCTTGCTGTGATAGATGGAACCATGAATTCTACTGTCTACCAAAAAATCCTGAAGGAGAATGTCCGGCCATCTGTTCGTCAACTCAAGCTGAAGCGATCTTGAGTGCTGCAACAGGACAATGACCCAAAACACACCAGCAAATCCACCTCTGAATGGCTGAAGAAAAACAAAATGAAGACTTTGGAGTGGCCTAGTCAAAGTCCTGACCTGAATCCAATTGAGATGCTATGGCATGACCTTAAAAAGGCGGTTCATGCTAGAAAACCCTCAAATAAAGCTGAATTACAACAATTTTGCAAAGATGAGTGGGCCAAAATTCCTCCAGAGCGCTGTAAAAGACTCATTGCAAGTTATCGCAAACGCTTGATTGCAGTTATTGCTGCTAAGGGTGGCCCAACCAGTTATTAGGTTCAGGGGGCAATTACTTTTTCACACAGGGCCATGTAGGTTTGGATTTTTTTTTCTCCCTAAATAATAAAAACCACCATTTACAAACTGCATTTTGTGTTTACTTGTGTTATATTTGACTAATGGTTAAATGTGTTTGATGATCAGAAACATTTTGTGTGACAAACATGCAAAAGAATAAGAAATCAGGAGGGGGCAAATAGTTTTTCACACCACTGTAGATAGATAGATAGATAGATCTTTATTGTCATTGTTACTTTGATAGAATAGATAAATAGAGGGTGAACCCAAAAAATCACTAGCAGCAGGTGGACTACAATTCCCATCAGGCAGCAGGAGTGTGCTGGGGCTGATGAGAGGACACCGTTATTAACAACAACAACATTTATTTCTATAGCACATTTCCATACACACGATGGAGCTCAAAGTGCTTTACAAGATGAAAAAAGACAAAATAAATAAGAAAATAAAATTAAGGAACACTAATTAACATAGAATAAGAGTAAGGTCCGATGGCTAGGGAGGACAGAAAAAAACAAAAAAACTCCAGACGGCTGGAGAAAAAAAAAAAATCAGCAGAGGGTCCGATGCCACGAGACCAGCCAGCCCCCTCTAGGCATTCTACCTAACATCAATGACCTCAATCAGTCCTCATTGTATTCAGGGTTCACATGGACGAACTTGATGATGACGGTCATGTAGACTTCTGGCCTTTAATCTATCAATATGGGGACATCACGGTGCTTTGATCAGGTGGTGGTGGAGCAGATCGCCACCACAGAAAACCGGAAAAAGAACAGCTGTGAATTTAGAGGTTAGCATGGATTTCGGAGTGACCATGAATGATAATAATAATTAAATGCATATACAGAATAACAGGGCTACACTAAAATGAAGCTATGAGAAAGCCATGTTAAACTAATGGGTTGTTAGCAGTTTTTTAAAGTGCTCCACCGTATTAGCCATGTGAATTTCTATCGGTCAGCTATTCCAGGTTTATTGGTGCATAATAGCAGAAGGCCGCCTCATCACTTCTGATAAGTTTAGCAACATCAGATCTCCAGCGTCTCATAGGTTTTCTATGATTTAAGTAACTAGGTGTGGTGGACGGCCGGGACCCATGCCCAGCTGGGAAGCCCCTTTGACACTGGGACTGGGGGAGCAGCCATGGGATGCACACTATGTCCGCCGGAACGCGTGGTGGCAGCCCTTCTGGGTAACATCGGGGCCAAAAGCATGGGACTTCACGGCTCAGACCTGTTGGGCTTCATGGTCACCACCCGGAGTAGCTGCATGGCTTATTGATCCCATGTGGGCTGGATCCCTGAGGCTAGGGATCTACACTGGCAATCAGAAGGTTGTCGGTTCGAATCCCGTAAATGCCAAAAAGGGACTCTGCTCTGTTGGGCCCTTAAGCAAGGCCCTTAACCTGCAATTGCTGAGCACTTTGAGTAGTGAGAAAAACGATATATAAATGAAAATAAAAGAATTATTAATGCAGCCGCAACCGGAAAAGTAGCCTAATTAGGCCAATTACCACCTGGAGCACTTCTGGGAGGGCTATAAAAGGAGCCTGCAGCCACTCTTCAGGGCGCCAGAGTCAGGAGGAAGAGGAGGAGGAGAAGGAGGAGGAGGAGGAGAAGGAGAAGGAGAAGGAGAAGAAGGAGGAGGAGGAGGACAAAACCAAAGCTGCCTGATAGAAGTGGAGGAGAACGAAGAGTGTGTTTTTGGGTGTTTTTTGTTTGGTGTGGTTTTTGGTACTGTGTGGGACCTGTGGGGCACGGGGAAGACGTGCCCCATGGCTGAAGACAAAATAAAACATTTTTATTTATTATTATACTTGCCTCTGCTGTCAGTCTGTGTCGGGTCAACACCTATATAACGCCTTTACCACATAGGATAGCTTGAGATGTTGAAAGTAAACAGCTTTGTGAACAATTCAAAGAGTTCTGAAGACAAGGCGACACCAAGCCGTATTTAACATTACACAAAAGATCATTTGATGTGACATCAGAAAACAAAGTAATACATTAAAACATTGCGCGGTGTTCGAAATAAATCACAAGAACTTTTAATAGAGAAAAAAACAAAACAAGGAAAATACGGAGAGTATTTTTCAGTATCTCACCTGCTGAGTTGACTGGTTGGAGATGCATCATGGCTGTCAAGTAAGTGCCAGGCAACAAAGTGTGTAGACTAAATGTTCTTCCTGAAACGCTCTACATTCCCGGATATATAACACATAATTCATCTGCCAGTGAGCAAATTTTAATTTATCGTTGTTGATCTCATGCTTCTGACCTGTTCCTTCCTGACGCGCTGCAGTATACTAATGCCTTTATGATGAGCCATCAACAACAATGCCAACTAAAGTCAGCCCTGAAGAAATTAAAACTCATTTTTCTCCTGCAGATTTTTTTTTTATTTCTTTCTCTGGCATATAGCGAGTAATTGAGTTAAGATAAATTTAGATGAAACTTTGCAGTGGTTGGATGGCCTCTTTAATTAGTTACATCCTTACAGAAACAGCAGGTGCTTGCTTGGCTGTTTAAATGTATGTGGCTTCTTATTTATCCCCCTGCGCTGTACATTTTGAGGAAAGGAAGCAGCTGTTCCAGATTCTCTGTGAGGTGCAAATAAGGGAGAGGAAAACCAAAGAAAAGTTGAGGGTGCCAGCCGGTTCACGCCATTTACTGCCAGTGTTCAAAACAGAGAATAAAAATGAGCGTGTGGTGAAGCAACAGAAATCAGGCCCAATATCTACCTAGTTTCTTAATCTTATTAGCTTTCTCGAGCAGGGACCCCTGTCATGTGGGACTGTGTCTCTCAGACTGAGACGCCATCTTCGGGGAGCCCTCGAATTTATGTTGAGGCGTGGTTTAGTTAAGAGGGGGCGTGGCTAAGGAGCTCTTATTGGGTGGCTTTGCTACATAGAAGATAAAGGGATGGTATTACCACCATTGTACCCACCGGGCAGGTTATTGCCTACTGGAAGTTGAAGCTCAGGTTCCCATGAGTGACACTGTGTATAGGAATTGTAGTCGGGTGTGAGAATGACAGCTCAGGGTTGCGGCGAGATATTTTGGGGAGCCAACTGGGTTGTCCCTTTTATTCACATCCAGAGACAAAAAAATAAAGAAACAAGAACTGAAATAACACTCAATGGCGTACGTCCCTTCAATAAAACAAAGGATGAACAAGCTTTGTCGTTCTTAGCTGAGGTCTGTCTTGCAGATTGCTCTGGCCAATAATGATACCTCCTTCTGGGATGCCTAGGGTTTAATGACAGCTGGGCGGGGCTAAATGACTTCATTGGGCGATATCTCAACACTATGGGGAAAGACGAAGATGACAGCGCTAGCGGCAGCGCCACTTATCATCTCGGTGGGTTACTACACACCTTGATTAGCCTGTGAGGAGGTCCTCTGACGTGCATGCATGACAGTATCTATACCCACCCTAATAAAAGTTAAGGGTCTGTGTATCTGTGTGTTTATCCAGTTGTTATACCTCTGTCATTTCAACAGATAGCAAACCATTAATCAGTAGTAATCATTCCAACAAATGGTGCATCACAAACATTAACGTCCCTTTTAAGAATCTCATTCCTAATGGCATATAACAGAGACAGAAGCATTGCATTTGTTATTCAGGTGCATGCCACATCACAAACATTTATAGTAATGCATTTTATTACTACAAATATTTGTGATGAGCCATGTGTTGGAATGAAAGATGCAGCGCATTTTATTACTACATGCATTACAAAATACATTCCAATAGATCAGGGATTCTTAACCTGAGGTCTGTGGACCCCTTGGGTGTTCATGGAGGGGTTTCAGGGGGTCTGTGAGGGTCAGATAAAAATGTATATTTATATTCACAGTACTTTTGATTTAGAGTAGATGTAGTAGTAGTAGTAATGGTAGTAGAAAACGCAGCACTAGTAGATCTGTTTTAATTTGCACAAGGGGATTGCATTTCATAATTATAATGGAGTGGCTATTAGTTTAGATTAGAAGTGCAGAAGAAACAGGTATCACTAACTAAGCAGAGGCAAGGTACACTCCAACATATGGCGAGAGGTAGAGCGACTCGAACTGAGGCTGGGGCATCAGTGAGGAGGGCCCCGCCTGACTCCCCAATCCTGAGGTCCTGCCTCCCCCTCCCCTCAGCCCGCAGCCTGTCTCTTGGATTCACGCAAATAAATCGGTGCTGCAACCGAACTATGGTACTTAGCGCAATGAGAGAAGTCGCAAAATCAACCGGAATGTTCAAGCAAATTATAGAAAACAACCCGATCTAAATCCAGTAGTTCTCTCGTGTAAAGTGGACAGAAATACAGATAGACATTGGATTTTATATACTGCATATATATATTGTGGCAAAGGCGCTATATAGGCATTGACAGACTGGCAATGGAGGCACTGGTAAAAATAAATGAAAAGATTTTATTTTGTCTTCAGCCATGGGGCACGTCTTCCCTGTGCCCCACAGGCCATACACAGTCCCAAAAAACACCTAAAAACACAGCCTTCTTTCTCCTCCATTCCTCCCAGGCAGCTTTGTCCTTGTCCTCGTCCTCCTCCTGACTCTGGCGCCCTGAGTAGTGGCTCCAGGCTCCTTTTATAGCCCTCCCAGAAGTGTCCCAGATGATAATTGGCCTAATTAGGCTGCACTTCCGGGGGTGGCTGCATTCCACCCCACATGGGCTCATTAAGCCGTGCAGCAACTCTGGGTGGTGGCCACGGAGCCCAACAGGTCTGAGCCCTGAAGTCCCACGCTTGTGGCCCCGATGTAACCCAGGAGGGCTGCCACCATGCGTTCCGGAGGAACGTAGTGTGAGTCCCATGGCTGCTCCCCCGGTCCCAGTGTCAAAGGGGTGTCCCGGCCATCCACCACAATATATATAATTATAGATTATACTTTCCATAATTTTGTATGGCACAGAAGTAAGACTTATTGGTCTGTTACATTTGCGACTTTTCAATTCTCAGGTACTTCTCCCATATCAAATCTCGATAATTGCACACAAAGTTGTGTTTATGTGATTTTTTTCTGGGGAGGGGAGTCCATAGCTTTCATTAGATTCTTAAAGGGGTCTGTGACTCAAGAAAGGTTAGGAATCACTGCAATAGATGGTCGACTATTATTTGCACCCTGATTTACTGAGGTCAATTGAACCTGTAAGTGTAATACACTGCTTTTCTTATGATTCATAAAAGCTTTGCTATGCATACAGGGCTGAGTGAGTAATTACTTTACTTTCTGTAAATGGTCGAGGAACAGGTGACTATGGGATTGTGGGCGTGGCTCACTTACATTTCCCCAACTACACTGCTCGCCTACTGCCAGTGTGTTGCCAGCAGTGCACTTGCTGTACTATTTTGTTCACTTAGGGATTTGTGTTTATGTAAGTATTTCAAGGTGGTGTGGTGAACTAATGGTTTGTGAATTGTGGACCCGCGCTTTCTGGCAGCATGAACTGAATGGAGCCCTCCATCCGTCAGCAGTGCAGCACCTATCTCTGACCACTGTGAGCTGTGTGCGTCAATGGTGATGTCAGCTGACCAGTCCCTGTGTGAGGCTCCACCTTCAGCGGCCATATCTTATGTATGTGTGAATTTATTGTGAGGTTTCTAAACTCTTTTGGGACTCCCTCCCCAACAGGATGACACGAAGAACAGCATTCTGAAACACGATCGCCAAATCTGTGGAAGACTGCTTATCAGTTACTGGGGCAGCCGCAGGCTCACAGCGCTACAGCAACTTGCCGCGGAAGCAACTCCGAACTGATTGTGGTTGCGCTATAAGTGCCTGTCATTGATGGGTGGTGTAAGGAACATTATAAATGAAGGGAACAGTATTACCTGGCCACGACCCTGCCTGACTGACTGCTGTGTCTGTGTATAGGAGAGTGGGAGATCATGCTACAATAAATAACCGTGCTCTTTCACTCTTTAATTTAATATTATTTTTTATCAGTATGCTGCTGCTAGAGTATGTGAATTTCCCCTTGGGATTAATAAAGTATCTATCTATCTATCTATCTATCTATCTATCTATCTATCTATCTATCTATCTATCTATCTATCTATCTATCTATCTATCTATCTATCTATCTATCTATCTATCTATCTGTCTGTCTGTCTGTCTGTCTATCTATCTATCTATCTATCTATCTATCTATCTATCTATCTATCTATCTATCTATCTATCTGTCTGTCTGTCTGTCTGTCTGTCTGTCTGTCTGTCTGTCTGTCTGTCTGTCTGTCTGTCTGTCTGTCTGTCTGTCTGTCTGTCTGTCTGTCTATCTATCTATCTATCTATCTATCTATCTATCTATCTAAAGCTGGTTTTGCTAAAGTACTTAGACTCAGCCTCGTGTTTTGGGTTAAACGTCACAATATATCAGGTTTCTGAAACACACTGTGAATTGCAGGACCATCTATAGACAGGCATGTGAGTTTCCTAATCAGTCCAATAAACTGAACTGACCACAGATGGGCTCCAAACAAGGTGTAGAAACATCTCAGTGATGATCAATAGAATGGGATGCACCTGAGCCAAATTTCAAGTGTTATATCAAATGGCCTGAATGACGTCAGTGGTATAATTCAATGGCAAACTTTTCTAAAATCCTGTTTTTGCTTTGTCGTTCTGGGGTATCAAATGTTGCTCTGTGATTTTAGCACAAGGCTGCAACTTAGTCAAATGTGCTAAACGTAAAGGGGCCTGGATACTTTCTGAATCCACTGTATATTTGTATGTTGTGGCGGATGGTCGGGGTCCTTGTCCAGCCGGGACACCTCTGCGCTGGGAGGACCAGGGGAGTGTTACTTCCACCCAGAGTGCAAGATGGCAGCCCTCCTGGGTTGCAGTGGGGCCTAGGGCTCCCACAGGGCTCCATGGGAGTTGGAGTTTGGTGCTGCCCTGATGGGATCCGTGGGTGCCCCAGCTGAGCCCTTATAGGGGGTTCTTCCACCACACCCAGAAGGGCTGCCGAAAATACATCATCAAGTACCTGGAGCACTAAAAGGGACCAGCAGACACCACTCGGTGAGCCAGAGTTGGGAGGAGGACGACGAAAAGAAAGAAAGAAAAAGAGTAGAAAAGTAGAGTATTGTGTGGGAATGTGCTTTTGGGACTGTGTTCTGCCTGTGGGAAACGGGGAAGGCGTTTCCCATGTGGAGAAGAAAAATAAAAACTGTGTGTTTTTACAAATGTGCCCCCAGCGTCAGTCTGTGTCGGGTTGAGTGGCTGCTATGGCCTCTAGAGTTGTCACATTGTTTAGAAAGAGAATACATGGACTGAAGAAGATGAAAGATTATCAGTCTTTTTCTTGAATTCATCCCTCATTTTTATGCTTTTGGACATCCTCTTTTAATGAAGGCGTAGAATTAAAGATGCAATGAAAAATTTCAAGTAATTTACTCTTTTAACAAAGCGGTATCTGTCTCCAATAAAATGCAGCAGATGAAAAAGTGATACTGGAAAAGTCTTTTCTTTTATGAGCGTTCTTTTAGTACAGAGCTTTAAATCCACGAATCCCACGTGACATGTGGATTCATTTCGCAGCACCGAGGAGGGCACCGTAAAAGTGCGCTGGGACTTTATCAGGCGCTCGTTCGAGAGTTTGGGGGATTCTCTTTGTTCTGCGTATTGCACTTCGGCCGAAGTGTGATTAGTGTTACTGACAGATAACGCTCTTCTTCTTTAAGTACATTTAAACTGGGAGTTGTGCTGTGTCTCTTGTGGAGGGACGAGTAATCAAATAGCTTGGCTGAAGCTGAACTGTTAAGAGGAAAGCAAATGTGCTTTTTGAACACGTTTTACCTCTGAAAAAGATACTGCAGAAAATGCAATGTTCTTAAAGTCATTCTCTTTAAATGTCAAGAGTGTTCATAGGAAGAAACAGTTTGTTGGCATATGGTTAACTGTGGCCATTGTTAATTAGTCAAGAATATTAAAATAATATGTACTATATATAGATATAGATACTGCATACTGTATACATATATATTGTGATGGGCGGCCATGGCCACTACCTGGCCGGGACGCCAGCAGAGTGGAAGGACCAAGGGAGAGGGCATTGATGAGACAATACCTCCCCTGGGACACTAGAGGGCAGACATCCTGGGTGGCTCTGGCACCACGGATTCCTGCAGGGCATGTCGGGAACTGGAGTTTGGTGAAGCCCTGTTGGGTTACATGGGGGCCGCCAGGGGGGAGCAGCAGAGCCCTATACAATACAATACAATACAATTTATTTTTGTACAGCCCAAAAGTGCCGCAATGGGCTTTAACAGGCCCTGCCTCTTGACAGCCCCCAGGCCTTGACTCTCTAAGAAGACAAAGAAAAACTCACAAAAAAAAACCCTTATAGGGAAAGAATGGAAAAAACCTTGGGAAAGGCAGTTCAAAGAGAGACCCCTTTCCAGGTAGGGTGGGCGTGTAGTGGGTGTCAGAAAAGGGGGTTCAATACAATACAATACACAGAACAGAACACAAGTAATCCTCAATACAGTATAATAGTAAAATAAAAATATTACAAGTACAGACCAGAATTCAACAGTAGACGATATCCCATAATATGATTTGGATTTGTTTAGAGTCCTGGAGACCTCAGCCATCAAGCTGCCTCCCCCATTTGGCCATTCCACAGCTGAAACAGCGCTGAACCAGCCAATCCAATGAAAGGACCCCTCTACCCCAAGATTCCTGCGATCCTCCATCAGGGATGACTTTACCTTAGGCAGGCAAAACAACTTGGCAGGTGGGCCGTGGCACCAAGTGCCACATTTGAGTACAGAGAAGAGAAACAGAATAGGTGAGAGTTAGTAACAAATTATAACGATCATGTTACTTATGTTTTAGTGCTAATGACTAACAACAGAGATGCAGTCTGTACAGTTAATCAGCAGCTCTAGTCAGGGTGTGCTACACTGAAGTAGTGAGTCTTCAGCCGGGATTTGAAAGCTGAGACTGAAGGGGCATCTCTTATAGTAGCAGGCAGACCACTCCACAGTTTAGGGGTCCTGTAACTAAACGCTCGACCTCCCACTGTTATTTTATTAATCCTTGGAATCATAAGGAGACCGGCATCTTGAGATCTTAATGTGCGCTCTGGTTTGTAAGTCATGATAAGTTCAGACAAGTAAGCCGGACCTCGTCCATTTAAGGCTTTATATGTTAAATGGAGGATTTTGAAATCTGCCCTAAACTTAACCGGGAGCCAGTGTAAGGATTTAAGAACTGGAGTTATGTGTTCGTATTTTCTTGTTCTTGTAATAATTCTTGCAGCAGCATTTTGGATTAACTGGAGGCTGTATAAAGAACAGTTTGACCATCCAGTGAACACCGCATTGCAGTAGTCAATCCTACTAGAAATAAACACATGAAGTAATTTCTCAGAATCCTGTTTATTTAAAACGTGCCTTAATTTCCCAACATTTTTAAGATGGAAGAAACATGATTTGAACATTGTGATGCGTGCTTTAAATGACATGCTAGACTCAAAGATAACTCCTAGATTGAGCAGATTCTGTAATCCTACATTCACAGCACAGTAAAGCAAAGTAAAGCCTTTCTCTTCTCCTCTCCTGCCTCCAACTCCCTGATGAAGACAAGGTGGCTTCCTTTATGTTGGACCCAGGAGTGCTTCTGGTGCCTCAACACTGCCCATTGGCAGAAGCCCCCCCAAGGTATGGACACCACTCCCTTGCCTCTCCCCTTGGCGAAACTCAAGTAGCCCAAAAGGGCTGACAATTTGGACTACAATTCCCAGCATGCCCTGTGGGTGTACCAATGGGAGCTGCACCTTGACTGCCATTAGGTATCGGGATGAAATCCTTGGAGCCATTGTCAGACCCTATGCTGGTGCAGTGGTCCTGGGTTCCTCCTGTGGCGAGAGTATGCAGGAGAATGAAGGAATTGATACCGTTGACTGCCCCCACGCTCACTCGCCTGACTTCAATCCAATAGAACACCCCTGGGTGGGACATTATGTTTCGGTCCATCTGACACCTCAGCTGGTCCAGGAGCTCAGTGATGCCCTGGTCCAGATCTGGGAGGAGATCCCCCAGGACACCATTTGTCATCTCATTAGGACATTGTCAGGCAGGCATACAAGCACGTGGGGGGCATACAAAGTACTGAGTACGATTTGGAGTTGCTGCAATGAAATTTTGGCAAAATGGACTCGCCTTCCTGCCGCTTTATCATTTTTTCATCTTTGATTTTCGGGGTGTCTTTGAATTCAGCCCCCTGTAGGTTCATCATTTTCATTTCCATCAAACGATGTGGCTGCCAACATTTCGTTCCTAACACATTACCAAATAGAGATATCCAGCAGGATTTTTTTTCCCAAAGCGTTCCTTTAATTTGTTTGAGCAGTTATATAACCTTGGGAAGCAGAGGTCCTCTGTCCTTCTGCAATGGCCTCCTGACTAGAACACGTTATCAAAAACCAACCCTGCAGGAATACTCACTCATCCACTTTGTCTCATTTCTCATGGAGGTGTCGTCCTCCAATCAATTTGGGACGCCTGTCAATCTATTACGCTACTATATATATTGTCACACACGTGCGCATGGGAGGCAACTAAAGGACTCAAAAGAAGGTAATTCCTTTCTCTTCTTCCCTGCAGACCAAATGCTGGAAATTCCACCTGGGTCCTATGACGCCACGTCCGGTTCCACACCCAGATGATGTCGCTTCTGGTTCCACCCCAAATGATGCCACGTCTGGCTCAACCCCAGATGATGCCACTTCCGCTTCCAACCTCAGATGATATAATTTCCCCCTTCCAACTTTCAAACCACCTTGTCTGTACCATAACCTCAGTTCTGTTTTGTACTCTTGTCTGTAAAGACCTTTTCTCAACGAATCTTCACATTTTCAGCCACTGTTCAATTATATGGGAGGCTGACCCAAAACCTTTTTACATGTCAAGGCTTGATTATTACCACTACTTATATTGTCACACGTGTGCGAGTAGGAGACAGCTAAAGGTCCTGAGTAATTGTAATTCCACGACAGACCAAGGGGTGGCGGGGTGCGCTGACTGCCTCTCTCAGTTCCTTGCAGACCATTCTTGGGAAATGCCTCCGCAGACGTCACTTCCTGTTCTGGCGCCTTTGATGATGTCAATTCCGGTCCCCGATGACACCACTCCCTGTTCTGGTTTCAATGATGATGTCACTCCTGGTCCTGATGGCATTACTTCCGGTTCCAGGCCCAATGATGAGGACACTTTCTATACTGGCCTTTAAAGCCGCCATCTTGTCTCCATTGTAAGGAGACTGTGGAAGATTGTGGGTTCACTTCCCGGTTCCTCCCTGTGTGGATAGCGCTTTGAGTACTGAGAAAAGCACCATATAAATGTAATCAATTATTATTATTATTATTATTTCATATTTAAACCTATTTTGTTTAATAGAACAATATACGGGTGGCTGCCCCAAACCTTTATGATGTCTTTATATGTGTATATATGTGTGTGTGTTGTGGCAGGCGGCTGGGGGCTGTGCCCAGCCGGGACGCCGAGAAGGACCAGGAGAGGGACTGTGTCTCCCCTGGACCACAAGAGGGCAGCCACCCTGGTTTGTGTGGGGGCCATGGGAATTCAGCATGGAAGCTCAACCCTATAGGGGCCTGTGGCCACTGCCAGGGGGTGCCCTTAAGACTGTGAAGCCCTGGACATCAGCACTTCTGCCACACCCGGAAGTGCTGGTGGAAGTATTACCAGGGACACCCGGAGTGCCTCAGGGTGCTCATGCGGCACTTCCACCGCACCAGGAAGTACTGCAGGAAGCTCATCAGGAGGCACCTGGAGCACGTCCAGGTGGGGATAAAAGGGGCCGTCTCCCTCCAGTCATCCAGCTGGGTGGAAGAGGATGAAGCTTGAAGGAGAGGAGAGGAGTGGAGGCGGTGAAGGAAGACAGGACTTGTGAGAAGCCCGGACTCAGGGTGTGTGGTGCAGGGGCACTGGGTTGTGTGCGGGACTGGTTAAACTGTAAATACTGTAAATAAACGTATTGTGGGTTTGAACATTGGTGTCTGCCTGTCTGTGCCAGGGCTGGTCTTCCACAGTGTCTATAGTGTTGTATTGAAGAAATGTTTCGGCCCAGTATCTTCTTTCTGCTTTTTGAATTTTGTTTTAAGATCAAATTTAGTTCTTTTCTCTGTCGTCTCTTATCCTTTAAGGGCTATTTAAGCTGAAGTATTTCACTTCATTTAAGGGCCGGAGTTTGGTGTTCTGTATTAGGACATTGTGGGTGTAGAGTTTACGTGTTCTCCACATCTTTAAATGAGTTTGCTCCCACGTCCTAAAAGATGGAAAGGTTACATCAATGAATGCCTGTAATGTGACTCAGTGTGAGTCTGACTGGCACCCTGCCCAGGCTTGGTTCTCACCTTGTTGACTTCGGCTCACTCCCGCTCCGCGTGATCCTCGAGTGGATTATGCAAGTTTGAAAATGATTTGCACTTACAGTGGATTCAGAAAGTATTCTGACCCCTTCAATTTCTGAACACTTTATTGTGCGGTGGATTTCATTTGAAATGGAAAATTACCCATCAGTGTACACTCAATAACCCATAACGACAAGAGAAAACATGTTTTCAGAAACGACTGTAAATTTATTAAAAATGAAAAATGGACAACTCTGATTTATAAAATTATTCAGACCTTTTGCTGTGGAACTTCCAGATTGTGCTCAGGTCCATCCCGTTTGCTTTAATTCCCCTTAAGATGATTCTAGAACTTGACTGGAGTCCACCTGTGGTAGACTGAATTGACTGCACATCACTTGTACCTGACGTCAAAGAAGAGACAAGTGAGCCACAAAAAGAGTTGGGGCAGCCACCCATATATTGTTTCCTGGCTGCAAAAGAGTTAAGTTTTGTGTACAATTGAGTACAGATTTGAGTCCAGAACAGAACTGTCTTGATGAGGCAAAGATGGAGGTTTTAAAGGGGAGGAGAGGAAGTGATGTCATTAGGACCAGACCTGGAACTGACATCAACCGAGTCAGAACCAGAAGTAACAAAATCAGGGCCAGAACCAGAGGTGACGTCAACCGGGCCGGAACTGGGAAGTGACATCATCAGGGCCAGAAATCGAAGTGGCATCATCAGGGTCATAACTGGAAGTGACATCATCAGGGTTGGAAATGAAAGTGACATCAACAGGGCCGGGAAAAATGGAAATCACATCATCAGAGCCGGAAATGGAAGTGGCGTCTTTTGAACCAGGCAGAATTTCCCATAATCGGTTTGCAGTGGAAAGAGAGAAAGGGTCAGTACACTCTGCCACCCCCTGGTCTGGCATGGAATTACCCTCATTCAGGCCCTTTAACTGTCTCCCATGAGCATGTGTGTGACACTGTGTATTGAAGGTCCCACAATCCACTCTACATGCCATTTCTAATGCTTTGAGTGTTTCCAGGATCACAGTGGCCTCAATAACAGTGAAATGGAAGAAATTACGGAACCATCAGGACTCTTCCTAGAGTTGGCCATCCAGTCCAACTGAGTAACCAGGCGAAAGAGGTCTTGGTCAGGGAGGTGACCAAGAACACAATGGTCATATAATTCACACTGCATGTCAGGACATCCACCAAGCCAAGAAGTCCAAAGAAATCTCTATAGGTTAGGTCAGGTCAGGTCAGGTGAAGTTGGGGAGCATGCACTGGTACAGCTCGTTGCTGCATCCATCACACAATGAACCAGCTCAGGATCCTGGTTGGCAACCCCCAAGGCAGACACACGGACCAGTCCCACCCTCCACCCTCTATCTGATGTAGCCAGGTGTTATGTGAGCGTCCCCTTTGGCCTGGTCCAGCCACTCAGGTCCTCAACAATGCCAATCCCGTGAGCCGGATCAACCTCGGGGGAATTACATCACATGGCCATAGTGCCATAACTGACGCTCCCTCACAATGCAGGTAAATGTGCCTTGTTCAGGACCCCGTGAGCAACCACTCATTCGACACAAAGTCAAACCAATGGTACCCAAGGATTTTCCGGAGAGACAAAGCACCAAAGGAGTCCAGTCTTCGTCTCAGGTCCCTGAATAGCGTCCACAATTCTCATTCATATAGCAAGACTGTGATCTGGTTTGCAGGATCCACATTGTTTAGGACTTGAGCGGCTGTGCCATGCCAAGGGGACGCACACGTAACATCTGGCTGCGGCAGATAGAGGGTCATTTCTGGAAGATGGGAATGGACTGCGTGTTTGCCTGGGGGTTGCCAACCATGATCCCGAGTTGTTTTGTTGTGTGGTGGGTATGTACCAGTACATGTTCCCCAAGCTGACCTGATACATTCTGGCCACTAGGGGGCATTCCAGATCCCCAAACCCCAGATACAACTACACACAGGAGAGTCCCGAGTTCAAATCCAGTGCTTTTATTTACAATAATGTGTATCTTTTACCAGCATGCTTCCTTCAGTGTTGTAGCAGCCATCACACTGCACAGTACAACCTGATAATAATATCAGTTACTCTCTTTGCTCCTTCTGTTTTCCTCCATTTCTCCCCTTGTTGTTGTCCTGCTCCTCTCTCAACTCCGACTCCTTGAGCCGAGTGGCGGGTTCTCTTTAAACTCCGGATGAAGGAATACTTCTGATGCTTAACCGATTACCTCTCCAGGAGGCACTTCGGGGCCAGGCAGGACTACAGTGGTCTTTGTGTCGTTACTATCTGACAGCTTCCTCTTCCCATTTTACCCACACCCCTCTCCCGCACAAAGTAGCCCCCACACAACGTAGCACCCACACAACCTGATTGGGCAGACCAATTAGAACCACAATCCCCATGCTGCCCTGCAGGCATCCATAATGGGGCTTGCCAGACGGGATGCTGCCACCCAGTGTACAGGAGGACACTCTGCCCATATTAGGCAGGCACCCACTGTGCTGTCCATCCCAGGTTGTCCATCAGGATGCCAGCTACGCTATAGCCACTGTAACGGCCTTCCACATCCAGGTCCTGGCACAGATAGGAGATATTATCATTCCCTCCCTGACCTTCTATTATCAAGTCCTCCTGGCCAGGTAAGGGAGTAGGGGATCCACACTGGCCATCCCTCCCAACATACATACGTATTATATTACAATATGCCAGTCTGAATACCTAATTAACAAGAATTGGGTTAGCTGTAGAAAATCAGTCTTTAGATCTTCTAACTTCCACTTTAACGGGGGCCACCTGTTTTAACCTTTGAGATGTGAGCTCAGACACATACACACACTCACACACAGACTATCGCCATTCTTTCTTCATAAATAGAAATGAACATCAGGAACATCAGGTCAGAAGGCGACCCGACAGAGGATGTTCACTTTCTCTGAGCGGGATAGAAGCACTTCAGTGAAGTCTGGAGGGAGGCACTGAAGGACAATCAACAGAGAATCAGCATGGGATATCGTTTAATGAGATCCCAACCATTGGCCTAGTGAGGCCAGAGCTGGCATGCAGAGAAACAGTCAGACAGAACATGTGGCCCAGAGAGCAATGAGGTTCAATCAAACCTTTCCAAGTGGAACTGATAAAGGAAAAAAAGGCCATTGTAAACTGTAAAATGAATTCATATTTTTAACCACCAACGCTAGGTAACTAAGCGGCAGGGGAATTGCTAGCGCTGCAATGTCATCTACCATTTCTCTATCATCTGGCTGCCTTCAGAGAAAACCTCGAAATGATATTTCACACATGATATGCAGAGTAAAGTTGCTTCACACTGCCATTGGTTTTGCTTTTACTGTACATACACTCTGTGGGGGAGAGCCTGATGGCACAGTGGCTCGTGGAGCAGCTCCCCATTTCTTCAGTCCTGGGTTCAAATCTGCCCATTCATCTTTCTGGATTTTTCCCCTTACTCCTCAAAGATGTGTGTGTTGGATTAGTTTCCTTTGGGGGGCATCGATTGTTCAAATGAACCATCCTGTTCCCTCACTTTTTCGATGGAATGAGTTGTGAACATAATTCCCCACTTAACTGACGCTTGTACTGTGTCAGTGTTCAGATAGCTACAATATTTTTATATAATTTTCTAGCTGTCCCCTGCGTAGTAGTGAAAGAGGGCAAACTTTAAAAATCAATAAACAAACAGGTACTGCTAGCTAAGCGGAGGCAAGGTACACTCCAAAATGTGACGAGAGGTAGAGCGACTCGAACGGAGGCTGGCGCGTGAGTGTGGAGGGCCCTGCCCGTCACACTTCCCCCTCCCCTCGGCCCGCAGCCCCTGTCTCGGATTAGTGCAAATAAATCGCTCCTGCAAATGAACTATGATACTTAGCAGGATGAGAGAAGTCGCAAAATCAACCGGAATCTTCTCCTTTTTCTTTCGGCTGCTCCCATTAGGGGTTGCCACAGTGGATCATCTTCTTCCATATCTTTCTGTCTTCATCATCTTGTTCTGTTACACCCATCACCTGCATGTCCTCCCTCACCACATCCATAAACCTTCTCTTTGGCCTTCCTCTTTTCCTCCTCCCTGGTAGCTCTATCCTTAGCATCCTTCTCCCAATATACCCAGCATCTCTCTTCTGCACATGTCCAAACCAACGCAATCTCGCCTCTCTGACTTTGTCTCCCAACCGTCCAACTTGAGCTGACCCTCAAATGTCCTCATTTGTAATCCTGTCCATCCTTATCTCCCCCAGTGCAAATCTTAACATCTTTAACTCTGCCACCACCAGCTCAGTCTCCTGCTTTCTGGTCAGTGCCACCGTCTCCAACCCATATAACATAGCTGGTCTCGCTACCATCCTGTAGACCTTCTCTTTCACTCCTGCTGATACCCCGTCTGTCACAAATCACTCCTGACACTCCCACTCCACCCTGCCTGCACTCTCTTTTTCACCTTCTCTTCCACAATCCCCATTACTCTGTACTGTTGATTCCAAGTATTTAAACTCATCCACCTTTGCCAACTCTACTCCTGCCATCCTCACCATTCCACTGACCTCCCTCTCATTTACACACATGCATTCTGTCTTGTTCCTACTGACCTTCATTCCTCTCCTCCTTATATCTCCAACTCTCTAGGGTCTCCTCAACCTGCTCCCTACTATAGCTACAGATCACAATGTCATCAGCAAACATCATAGTCCACGGGGACTCCTGTCTAATCTCATCTGTCAACCTGTTCATCACCATTGCAAATAAGAAAGGGCTCAGAGCCGATCCCTGATATAATCCCACATCCACCTTGAATGCATCCGTTACTCCCACCGCAGACCTCACCACAGTCACACTTCTCTCGTTTATATATCCTGTACAACTCTTACATACCTCTCTGCCACTCCCGACTTCCTCATACAATACCACAGCTCATCTCGAGGCCCCCTGTCATATGCTTTCTCCAGGTCCACAAAGATGCAATGCAACTCCTTCTGGCCTTCTCTAAACTTCTCCATTAACATCCTCAGAGCAAACATTGCATCTCTGGTGCTCTTTCTTGGCATGAAACCATCCTGCTGCTCACTAATCATCACCTCTGTTCTTATCTGAGCTTCCACTACTCTTTCCCATAACTTCATGCTGTGGCTCATCAATTTTATCCCCCCGTAGTTACTACAGTCCTACACATCCCCCTTATTGTTAAATATTGGCACCAGTACACTTCTTCTCCGCTCCTCAGGCATCCTCTCACTTTCCAAGATTCCTTTAAACAATCTGGTTAAAAACTCCACTGCCATCTCTCCTAAACACCTCCATGCTTCCATAGGTATGCCATCTGGACCAACGGCCTTTCCATTTTTCATCCTCGTCATAGCTGTCCTGACTTCCTCCTTGCTAATCCGTTGCACTTCCTGATTCACTATCTCCACATCATCCAACCTCTTCTCCCTCTCGTTCTCTTCATTCATCAGCCTCTCAAAGTACTCTTTCCATCTGCTCAACACACTCTCCTCGCTTGTGAGTACATTTCCATCTTTATCCTTCATCACCCTAACCTGCTGCACATCTTTCCCAGCTCAGTCCCTCTGTCTAGCCAATCAATACAGGTCCTTTTCTCCCTCCTTAGTGTCCAAACTCTCATACAAAATCAACCGGAATGTTCAAGCAAATTATGGAAAAAAAACCCGATCTAAATCCGTCAAGTAGAAAAAGTGGACAGACAGACAGACAGACATTGGATTTTATATATAGAGAGATGGGCAGTGACAGATTTAGTTATGGGCAACATGGGCAGCATATTGTGCCACACCAAATATTAAAAAAAATAGTGATTACAGCCAGAGCCTGTCATTCCACTCGAGTCATCATTTACAAGAGTTAAGGTTACATTTATTTTGGTGTTCCAATTGGAGAACAGGTGACTTGCTTATGGTCACACAGTGGTGTCAGTGGTGGGATATGAACCCACAACCTCAGCCTTAACCGCTGCACCACACTGCCTGCCTTGTCAAAGCACTGGGGGTACGAGACGTGTTGTGTGGCTCGGTGTGGCGGCCAATGGATGCCGAAGGCCTGGCAATGGGGACCCAAGCCTGGTATTTAGGGTTGACTGCACGTGTCCGCAGGGCTTCTCCCCCTGGCTGCAGGACCCCATGTGATCCCCTGTCTGCAGAGGAGACGTTGTGTTTTAGAACAAAGCATTGGAGTTTATGTGCTTTAAGGAACAACCACCTCCCTGTGATTTTAACCTCAATTTTATGGAATATTTATGGCTTGCTTATTGGACTTTTTCACCTCCACTGCAGCACTTGTTTTATGGACTATTTATTTATTAGTTTGAATCACTGCACTATTTTTGCTTCGTTCTGAATTAATTTTAATAAAAGCACTGACACGTATTGCACTGACCCCTTGCTTTCCTCATTGTTGAGTAATTTTCTGCAGTAATTTCTCAATGTTCTTGTATCAGTTATGAGTAGAAATGAGTGAAGCAGGTCAGTTTTTGATTCATAAACGGTTTCATGAAACAGACACTACAATTTGTATAGCATGCGATTTTGCAATTGTGAAACGTGAAACCAAGTAAAGACTTTTTTTGGGGGGTTTAAAAGAGTTTTGAGGGGCAAACAAGGATTACTGCTTCCTAAACTCTCCTTCACACATTTCCGAGTTTACATGTGTGGCTTTGAACAGTTTCACCAACTTACACCCTAAAAAAGTCTTTGAAGTTTGTCAGCAGTCAGATAACTACATTGAATGCTAATTCTCATTGCAGGTGATGTGTCAGCACAGTGTGAACGCTTGTCCACCCTGTTCACGCTGACTCTGTTTGGTGTTTTAATGCTACAAGACAGCTTTAGTAACGTCGGAGCAACTTATTCTGGAAATTTCTCACTAATGTGAGTAGTAAGGAGTGAAAGAGGTCACTTTAGATTTGCTTGTAAGTGCTCGTCCACCCAGTTAGTGCCGACTCAGTTTAGTATTGTCATTTTTTTTTATCTTTTATTGAATTTATTAAAAGCATGTAACATTCCATACAATCAAGTCAAACGTAACAAAATCAAATTCACTTGAACCCCCGCTCATGAGGAAGGCCAACAGCCAGAGTAAAACTTTGAGAGTAGTGAAGAGGGAATGAAGTCCTTTTCCCTTGTATAGAAGCTTATTCTAAAATTTTATTGATTAGATCCTGCCAGGTTTTAAAAATGTTTTGAACAGACCTTCTAAGTGAGAATTAGATTTTGTTTCCATTTTTAAACAGTTGTCACACACGTGCGCATGGAAGGCATCTAAGGGGCCTGAATGAGAGCAATTCCATGCCAGACTAAGGGGTATCCTTCAATAAGGGTGCACACAAAAAGGCAAGCTTCAAAAAGGCGACCTCAATTGGGCGCGACGAATAAAGGCGCGCATAAATAAAGGCGAGCTTCAAAAGGGCGACCTCAATTGAGTGAATAAAGGCGTTCGTAGATAATTTAGATAATAACAGATAGATAATAATAGTAGATAATAATAAAATACGTGGCATTGCACATAATCTACAGCTTCAAGTGTAACACAACAATGAGTAAGAGCAGAAAACAACGAAATATAGAGAGCTTTAGAAATAGTTTATTAGAAGTTCATGCATTAATTAATTGGAAGTTTTAATATTCTTGCTTTCGCCTTTTTATACGTTCAGTCTTTGCCTTTATCTAATAAATTTTCTGTAATAATTTTGTTGCGTTTGCCTTTATTCGCTGCGCCCAATTGAGGTCGCCCTTTTGAAGCTCGCCTTTTTGTGCGCGCCCTTATTGAATAGAACCAGACCCAGGGGGGTGACCGAGTGCGCTAACTCTTTCCCTCACGTCTCTGCAGACCAGTTACGGAAAATTCTGCCTGGCCCCGATGACATCACTTCCGGTTCAGGCTCTAGTGATGACACCACTTCCGGTGCCAGTCCCAAGGACACTACTTCTGGTTCTGGCCCTACTATAATAATAATAATTGCAGGTTAAGAGCCTTGCTTAAGGGCCCTACAGAGCAGAGTCCCTTTTGGCATTTACGGGATACGAACTGGCAACCTTCCGATTGCCAGTGCAGAGCCCTAAGCCTCAGAGCCACCACTCTGCCTACTGATGACATCACTTCCTCCGCTCTCCTTTAAAGCTGCCATCTTTTTACAAGCAAATCAGTTCTGTGTTGGACTCAAATGTGTATACATCTGCACAACCAATTTATCCTTATGCAACCAAGAATATTATATGGGTGGCTGCCCCAAACCTTTTTTGGCTCTGTTATTTGTCTATCCTTGACATAGTATATAACATCAGTTACCCACTGACTTAATAGAGGTGGGTTAGGATTCTTCCAATTGAGCAATTTAAGTCTATGTGCCAATAGTGAAGTAAAGGCCATTACAGTTTGTTTGTTCTTCTTCACTTTAAGCCCCTCTGTGAGCCCACCAAACACAGCTGTTAGTGGATTAGGAGGGATTGTGATGCCAAGGCTGTCTGATAAGCATTTAAAGATTTTGCTCCAGAATGATGTTCATTTGGTGCAGGCCCAAAACATGAGGCCTAATGAGGCTGGAGCTCGATTGCAATGTTTGCAGGTTGATCTCACCCTGGGAACATTTTGGACAATTTTAAACGAGACAGATGTGCTCGATATATAATTTGGAGTTGAATAATTGAATGCTTTGCACATATGGAGCTCAAGTGAATTCTGTGCATGCCTGCCTTCCACTCCTTTTCTGAGATGTTGAGTAAGAGATCCTTTTCCCACTCTACTCTGGGATCTTTAAAAGGAAGGGACTTTAAAATGTTTTTATATATTACAGAAATTCTGTCTGAGTCTACGAGACTGATCGATATTTCTTCCAGAATAGAAATAGGTGGGAGTTGAGGAAAATTGGGCAGATTTTGTTTAGCAAAGTTTCGAATTTGAAGATAGTGGAAAATTGTGTTGATGGGAAGCTAATTGTTCGTAGGATGCAAAGATGTTCTTTATATACAAATCTCTGAATGATTTAATTCCATACTTTTTCCAAACATTAAAAACTGTGTGTATTTGAGAGGGTGGGAAAAGGTGGTTATCATGTAATGGTGCCACAGATAAAAGCTTCTCTATTTTAAAATACTTCCTACATTGGTTCCATATTCTGAGTGAATGAAGCACAATTGGGTTGTTAGCATATTGATGATAACTCATATTTACTGGTTGTACAAAGCAAAGAATATAAAGAAGTACTGCAGAATTTTATTTCGTTTGCGGACCAAGACCAGTGTGTGTTTTTCTGTTTGTATCTATGTCTAGGTTTTTATAGCTTGTGTATTTGCTGCCCAGGAATTAATTTGAAAATTATGCAGAGCCATGCCACCTTCTGCTTTAGGTCGTTGTAGGGTCACCCTTTGGATGCGTGGTTATTTTGAATTCCAATAAATGAAGTTATGGTGGAATCTAATTTCTTAAAAAATAATTTGTTAATGTATATGGGGATGTCTTGAAATAGAAACAGAAGCTTAGGGATGATATTCATCTTGACAGTGTTAATTCCCTCTGCTAAAGTAAGATGGAGGATAGACCATCTATGCACGTCTTGTTTAAGTATTTCAATGCAGACTGCAAAATTTTGTTGATAAAGCGCTTCTTGTTAACTTGTGATGTTTACACCTAGTTATTTAAAATGATCAACGATGATAAAAGGGAAGGTGCTCAATCTCATATTGTGTGTTAGTTCACTGGAAAGAGCACACTTTTATTCAAATTAATTCAGAGTCCAGATATCTTTTGAAATTCTGTTAGTGCTATTAGGACTGCATGCACAGTATTTTGTGGATCTAATATATACAGTACCATATCATCTGCATATACAAAAATCGCCCTTATCTCAAATGCATTTTGAAAGTGATTTGCCTGTGGCTCAATGGTGATTGCAAACAGCAGTGGTGACAGAGGGCATCTTTGTTTACTACCACGTTTTAGTTTGAAGTGGTCTGAAATAATGTTAATATAAACTGAAGCTTCTGGACTGGTATACTGTAGTTTGATCCATACACATATGTTCAGACCAAACACAAACTTATGCAATGTAATGAATAAGTAATCCTATTCAACCATATCAGATGATTTTTCTGCATCCAAAGATAAAAAGATCTCCGGAGTGTTAGATTTTATGGGTGAATATATTACATTAAATAGGTGTTGAAGGTTGGAAGCTATGTGTCTGCCTGTAATAAATCCAGTTTGGTCTTGTGATATTACTGAAGGAAGAACTTTCTCATATCCTTCTATGTAGAACTTTGGAGAGTATCTTAACATCATTATTCAAAAGTGAGATTGGTCTGTATGATGCACTTTGTAATAACTCCTTATTTTTCTTAAGAAAAATGGTAATTAATGCTTTGGAAAATGTATGAGGTAAATTTTTATTTTCTCTAGCTTCTGTGAAAGTTGCTAGTAAAAGGGAGGCTAATGTAATTGATTTTTTTTTTTTATAAAATTCAGCAGGGTAGTGTACCCATCAGGGCTTGGTGCTTGTATTGTCATTTTTGAGCAATATACTGTGGAAATTTCTTATTAATGTTCTTGTATCAGTTATGAGTATTGATGAGTAAAACAAGTCAGTTTAGATTTACAAACACTCACTAAACAGACAGTAACATTTGTTTAGCATGCAATTTTGCAATTGTGAAACACGAAATTCACTCTAAACAGGTTTTGGAAGTTTTAAAGGTTTTCTTAGATACTGTACATACTGTACTGTACATAGGCACTATATTTCACTACATACAAGATAGATAGAAAAGGCACTATATAATAGATAGATAGATAGATAGATAGATAGATAGATAGATAGATAGATAGATAGATAGATAGATAGATAGATAGATAGATAGATAGACACTTCACCCCAAACACACACCAGAATGACTTTAAAGCACAAAAATTCAAAAGAAAGGAAATTTCTGACTTGACATTCCCAGTCCCAGTGAGGGGCGCTTTACAGGTGTATTGCTGTTTGTATAAAGGACCCCCGTGGCATTTCTTGACCCACTTTTGCTGACTGATTCATTGACTGAAGGTCCTCAGTGTCGGTGTGCCACAGAGAGGATGTGCAGTGTTGTTCATAACGACACTCCGGTTTGTTTCATTCTCTCCTTCACTACGACCTCCAGGGGGTCCAGCGTATGTCTCACAGCTGATTTAATTAGCTTGTTACATGAATTAGTTGCTATGGAAATGACTCTAGTAAAAGTTAAATAGTAGGCTCAGAAACAATTCCTCAAGTACAAATACAATTTAGTTACTTAACAAAAATCCTTTAAATGATATCCTCAAATATCCATGCTGTGTATTGGAAAGTATAAACAGAATATACATAACCGTAATGTAGATAGACGGAGTGTATAGCAAATGGTTTACTGTACATCATATAGTAATTAAATTTCATAAACATTTAGCTGTACGCATCTATAAAATTAAAAAAAAATTCTGAGAAAATCTAAACAAAGCAGTCAGCAGACTTCCTGATTCCCACTTGTAGTTCTTACTGTAACTTCTATCACAGGGGGCCCATCGTCAGTTACAAAGCCCATTGTGATCTCCTCCACTGAAATTATGAGACCTAAAGTTATGGAAGCAGACCACATACAGTATTTTTACTGCTAGAATTTCATACTGATAACTAAAATATGAATTTCCGTGAGGATTAATCCATGCACCAAGTTTAAAATAGTAAATTTAATAGCAAAAATCTTCTTACATAATATGCTACAGTGGCTGTCTGTTTGTCTGTCCAGGATTTTAAATCACCTGTCGCTCGCAAACCGTTTGACCTATTGACCTGAAATTTGGTACACAAATACTACGTGATGTCTACTATCTGCTTTCAGGGTGATGACTGACCTCCAAGGTTATTCCTCTTTTATTTAAATTTTATTTAATTGTAGAATCAACTCTCGGCAGCGGGCAGTAGGGCGCCTACCACCTTCACCGTCACTTCCCCTACCTCTTCATATCTTAAATCAGTCTTGAGGCAGATTGAAGACTTACCATATATATTCGTGGATAAGTTCTCCCACAGATAAGTCGGGACTTGATTTTATCATATAATTTCTGCTATTTTATAATGTCAGTCGTATAAGTCGAATGTGGAAAACTCATGCTATTGGTCCAATAGATTATGATATGCTAATGCCCACCTGAGAGAATAACCATGGAGCACACGGCCTGTTTTTTCTATGTGGGTGAGGAAATGCGCTGTATCAGCGTGTGCTCCTCACCTCTCTCTCTCTCTTTATTGTGCCTACGTGACCACACGGTAATACCAGAACTATTCCAAAGCGACGTTTGCACTGATTTGTGTTTTTTGTATCTCACACCCTCAGACACCTTTATCGTAAGAGCATCCCTTACCTACGAAGAAGAAAATATGAAGCTGGTTTTAAATTAAACGTTGTTGAAGTAGCAAAAGAAATTGGTAACTGCACTGCTGCAACAAAATTCGATGTGCCTGAGAAACTGATGCAAGATTGAAAGAGGCAAGCAGGTGTAAAAAAAAAATTAACTGTCGCATTTTTGAACGGGCACATAAGTCCGGGTCTGATTTTATGATCGATTTTTCGGGTTTCAAGACCCAATTTATACGTGAGTATATATGGTAAGTGCCAGCTTAAGTGAAAAATTAAAGAAAACATACTAAGTAATTGCAACACAAAAATCGACTTAATCAGTTTTAACGTGAAAAGATTCCAAAGAAAGAAGAGAAGAAAAGGGCCGATAGGGTGGAAAAAAGAGAGCTGCTCAGGAAGCAGAAAGCGCATCAACCTCTGAGCTAACGAATGATAAACGTACTGTAGCAGTAGGGGGGCGCTAGAGCTCCCTTGAACCCTCAGATACCACTCTAGACACCAGGTAAAACTATAATTATTATTTATTTTATAATAATAATGTGCATAAAGCACCCTCCACTCCACACTACACATATAAGTACAATAATCAATAATCAACAACAATCCTCCACTCCCAGACACTTCGCCATCCTACCTCCCAGCTCAGCTCAGCATCTGGGCTTTCCCACAGTCCTTTTATATTCCCTGACCCGGAAGTGTTTCCCATCCTACAGTCCATGTGATTTCTTATCACTTCCGGGTCAGATAAAAAGTCGTTCTCTTCAACCTGGAAACACCTCGTTCCCGCTGGTCATATGATCATGACGTGCTTCCCTGTTATAGGGCACGTATAAGTCCTTGAGCCTCCCTGCAGCGTCCTCTGGTGGGCCCCACGGTGTCCAGCAGGGTTGGGAATAAAAACTCCATTGTCCATAATTCCCTGCTGGTCTTCGGGGCCCTTCCATGCTACAGGGAGGGCTCCATCTAGCGGCCTGGGGGTATTGGCCGGGATGAACAGCCGGCCATCTCCCACAGTACAGAGAAAGAAAGAGGAGGAAAACTAGGAATGCACAAGTCAAGTGTATTCATGCAGTACGCCATTACTGGCCAGCAAATATAATACCAAAATATTAAACTGATTAAATCTAAACCACAATAAAGTGTGCAAGAAAGTGAATGGGTTTCTGAATCCACTGCAACAAGTAATAAACAAATCTAAAAGAAAATATGAAATAATAATAATTCAAAAATAACATCAAGAAAAACAAAACAGAAACTGATGAGCTGTAGTTGATGATTGTAGATGAGTAATGCAGTTCTTTCTTTCTTTCTTTCTTTCTTTCTTTCTTTCTTTCTTTCTTTCTTTCTTTCTTTCTTTCTTTCTTTCTTTCTTTCTTTCTTTCTTTCCGCTCCTGTATGTCGCTTTCTCCTTGGTTATCACGCCATACCTGATCTTTCCCTTTTCTTATCCTCCATCTCCACCTCCAGCCGACTACGTGGCCATTTTTCATATTCCCAGGCTGGCAAATGTAATTAAAATGATTGCCGTCGCACTCATTCCCTGTCAGCTTTATTCTGGCAGACTAAATCAAAGTGGACTGGACATGTCATTAAAGGCTCGTAATTTTAAAAAGGCTTACTCGGATATGCACAATTATTTTTAAAATATGCCAAACAAGGTGGCGTCTAAATCAGATCAAATGTTCAGCTCTAATGGGACGGAGTTTCTGTTCTCTCCCGGAAAGAAAAAGAAAAGAAAAAAAAAATGACACACTCGTGTTTTGTTTTCAGGACTTCTAAATATATTTAGCAAATTCCTTAATGAATAAAAACAACAAGTAAACACATTCGGATTACATCGGAAACAAAACGTCGCCTGGTGGGTGCTGTGTTTCCCTTGAAGAGCACGCCGCTGTGTAATTTGAAATGTAATCAAATTAGCGAGTATTCAGTAGATGTGAACTGCAGCGACGTCGTGAATGCTCCTTGGGTTTCCACAAAAAGGCTGCGCTAGACTGAGACAAAACTATGTGACATATAAACCTTAATTAAGCTGTTCAAATAAGGCTAATTAGGTGAGAAACAGGGCTGGCTAATGTGATATGCTCGGGATGGCACTCTAGAGACCACCAAACAAAGGAGGCATTGTAAAACAAATGCAGTAGTGTACAGGACAGGAGACGCCACAACGTGCAAAGCCCTTTCTACACAAAAGTCATTGATTCATTCCGTTTCAAAGGTACTCATTTCAATACAGTGTCAAATATATTTACCTGGCATCAACTGAATGTACAGTGGGCTCAGAAAGTATTTAGACCCCTTCACTTTCTGTACAAAACTATCTATTAACTAGTACAAAAAATCTACTACACGTTTCTAACAGTTAAAGACTTCGCTTGCTAACTGGGCTTTATAGGATCTGAATACCTGCAGTTCATCTCTGCCCATAATCCGTTCTTAGGCCAGACATTTGCTAGTGGGCCAGAGTGGCTTGTTTTCTTGACAATACATACAGTGGATTCAAAAGGTCTTCAGATCCCTTCACTTGCTGTACACTTTTTATTGTGTTGTATATTTCATTCAAAATGAGATCATGTTATGTAATATCATCTACTGTTGAATTCTCTGTACTTGTAATATTTCTATTGCACTATTATATTGTATTGAGGATTACTTGTATTCTGTTCTGTGTATTGTGTTGTATTGACCCCCTTTTTTGACACCCACTGCACACCCAGCTTACCTGGAAAGGGGTCTCTCTCTGAACTATCTTTCTCGAGGTTTCTTTGTAGAGTAGCGACATCGATGCTTCTAAGCTTGCACTGTGTGAGATGCTTCCTTCAAGGATTCTCATTCGAATGGAGACTTTCAGTTGTGTTGCTGGTTGAAATAAAGTAATTAACAGTATCTTTGCATTTTCTGAGTTACTATTGTGGAAGAAATAAACTGGAAATACATTAAAGAAAGAAATTTTGCCTTTCACTATGACCTCTTTGAGTCAGAAACCAGACAGGAGGAAGCTTGTGCATGCCTCTTTAACTTCTTTTCATGAAAAGGGAGCACCCTGTGACAGCAGTTTACAAAGGGACAGTACCCTGAGGAGTGGTGTCAATGGAATGGTCACTGAGTAAGGGCAGAGACTCATACTTCTAGACAACTGAATATACAGAACAATGCACAATTAGTGCTTACACCCCATCTTGACATTTACTCTGATTAGTTCATTGCCTTGCACCATCTGAATATTTACTCTGATTGGTTCAGTAGTTGAAACATTTACTCTGATTGGTTCATTGCCTTACACCATCTGAATATTTACTCAGATTGATTTGCTAGTTGACACATTTAATCTGATTGGTTCAGTAATTGACACATTTACTCTGATTGGTTCATTGACTTACACCATCTGAATATTTACTTAGATTGGTTTGCTAGTTGACACATTTAATCTGATTGGTTTATTGGTTTATACCATCTGAATGTTTATTCTGATTGGTTCACTAGTTGATACATTTACTCTGATTGATTCATTGCCTTACACCATCTGAATATTTACTCTGATTGGTTCAGTAGTTGACACATTTACTCTGATTGGTTCATTGCCTTACACCATCTGAATATTTACTCAGACTGGTTTACTAGTTGACACATTTAATCTGATTGGTTTATTGGTTTACACCATCTGGATGTTTATTCTGATTGGTTCACTAGTTGACACATTTACTCTGATTGTTTTTTGGCTTACATCATCTGAATATTTATTCTGATTAGTTCACTAGTTGACACATTTACTCTGATCGGTTTATTGGCTTACGCTATCTGAATATTTATTCTGATTAGTTCACTAGTTGACACATTTACTCTGATCAGTTTATTGGCTTACGCCATCTGAATATTTATTCTGATTGGTTCACTAGTTGACACATTTACTCTGATTGGTTCAGTAGTTGACACACTGATTGCTTCATTGCCTTACACCATCTGAATATTTACTCAGATTGATTTGCTAGTTGACACATTTAATCTGATTGGTTCAGTAGTTGACACATTTACTCTGATTGGTTCATTGCCTTACACCATCTGAATATTTACTTAGATTGGTTTGCTAGTTGACACATTTAATCTGATTGGTTTATTGGTTTACACCATCTGAATATTTACTCTGATTGGTTCTCAAGTTGACACATTTACTCTGATTGATTCATTGCCTTACACCATCTGAATATTTACTCTGATTGGTTTTGCTAGTTGACACATTTAATCTGATTGGTTTACATCATCTGAATATTTATTCTGATTGGTTCACTAGTTGACACATTTACTCTGATTGGTTCCGTAGTTGATACATTTACTCTAATTGGTTTGCTAGATGACACATTTACTCTGATTGGTTCATTCATTGATACATTTACTTTGATTGGCTAAAAATTATTAGATGTTTTCAGCAGAAGGCATAGTCAGCTTATCTACCCAAACTAAAAGTCTCATTCTATTATATCCTTGTTCTTCTCAATGTCTTTTACATTGTGCTCTTACCCTTTAAAGTAATTTCTTTATACGTGTGCACATCAGCTAACCACCACCTGGGACATTTCTGTCACTTACTTAACCATTACTGCAGTCTCTTCATGCTATTCTCTAAGACAAATGCTGTATATTTGGTTTTAAAGTAACTACATTACTGATACATTTATTTTCTCTTACACTATTCATAAAACTGTTGCTTTCTGAAAAATTTTTATTACATTTTTTACGCATTTTGACAGAGTTTATTATTTATCATAAAAGCATAGACCAATCCTACAGCATCCTGGTAATAAATGGTCCAGCAGTCAATGTGATAAAGTAGAATATGATTATTATTTAATTATTACAGTGGTTTGCTTTATGCTGTAGCCTATTTAGTGTTATGCTGGAAAAATGAGCCGAAAATGTTGAATTTCTTTCAGCAAGAAAAAATGTTACTATGTGAAAGAGAAACATATAAATATCAAATGTCATCATAAACACAGTAGGAAAGGTCTGTCTAGTGTTTACTGCTATACTATTGAATCTGTACGCGTCCTTCATGTGATGCACTATGTAAGTGCTCTAGAGGACGAATGGGCATCCCACCCAGGGTAGAAATGGATGCCATAACAGAAGGACGGAATAATTGGGGGCAATACCCAGCTGGGACACTTTACTATTCCTGCCCTGATCGGGATGCCCAAAGACTGCAGAAACTGAGCAGTTCATCCCCCACCATTCTAGGTGGCAATATCCCTCTTATGGAGTCCCAGTCTGGACACCCACAGGGCTGCATGGGAATTGAAGTCCGGAAGTGCAACCCTGTAGGGATCCTTGGGGGACAATAGAGAGAGGACCTCCGTGGCTTAGATATAACCTAGGAATACTTCTAAAGGGCCACATTACATCACTGTAAGTGCTCCCGGGTTCTCTTTAAAAGGAGCCCACTGCCTTAGCTCTGGGATTCAGAGTCGGGAGGCAGCGGGCAAAACTCAGCGGAGGTGGAGATGGGAGGGGAATTGTGAAGTATCGAATATTTGCTGTAAACTTCTGTCTTCTTATTGGGGAAGGAGTGAGATAAAATGCCTGGAAGGAGAATAGAAATTCTATTATTTTATTCTATTAACATGTGTTGTATTACTGGTACTGTGGTTAAGGGCTCTCTGGTGCCCTTGTATGGTAACAACTGTCACCAACACATAGCCCAACATCAGAATCGGGACAGTAGAGACATGTTTCTTTGTGCACTTGTCTTATATTTTTTCTATTGCTTGAACATGAGAGGGTAGAATGTCAGTGCCTGATCCGGGCAATCGACACACCCCTTGTGTTATTGGCAGTTGCAGACTGAAATCAAAGGCTTCTTCTTTTTCATCGTGTATGAGCTTTGGTTTATAATTCATTGACGTGTAGATTGAATGCTTTTTTTTTTCTTTGGTTCTATTCTTGAATAAAAGTGCACGTGTTTATTTAATATTTGGACTAAAATATAAGTCCGTTGGGGACTTTCAAAACTCGACTTGATGTTTTTTTGGAAGAAATAAGTGGATAGGACTGGCGAGCTTTGTTGGGCTGAATGGCCTGTTCTTGTCTAGAGTGTTCTAATGTTCTAAAGTCTTCACACATTATACGTTTCACGTCATTATTAGTATAACATGGAAAATGTTTCTGCTTTAGATATGTGTTCTGCATTTCTTGCATTTCTCGCATTTCCTTTCATTCCCTACTTACACAGATCTTTGTAGACACAGAACACACATGAAATGCATGTATTCTAAATAACGATGTACTGTATTATTTACCCAATACAACTCCAGGCACTTCACATGCAGATAAGGAGCCTTGGTTTGAGCTGGGAAAACTTTTTACCCGTGAGCTGAGCTCCGTCAAGGGGAGTGATGGTAAAGCAGGCTGATTGCTGCTTGTGCTGATCGACACATTTACAAAACAAAAGACGCTAATGGGAGAGGTGCGAAGGGATTTAAGGTGGGCCGGGATTACGATTCTTTTCATAGACTTCAGGAATTCTAGTATTAATGACTTTTCACAACTCAAACTTTGACAGTTGCTACATTCTGAGCAGTGTTTATGAGGCTAACGTCTTTCTTGTCCTTCTACTTGATCGCAACCATTTTGCCGTTTTGTCAGTCACCTATTTACATGATGAACCTCCAGAGGACTAAAGTCACCAGGCATGTCGCGATGGTCCAGTCATACAGTCCCAAGCACATCAGTTTCACTTTCCGTGTCAATATCTGATGACCAATTCACTTTGTCATCACTCTCGCTTGATGCAACTTATGGTAAATTTATCATTTTGTTCTAAAACTGGATTTACATGCTGTTGTGTTTTGGTTGATGGCTCTGCTCCATTCATGAATATCGATAAATTACCAGAGTGGCATTGAAACAGTCATGATTTTGTATAACCTGATATTATTTTATCTATATGACAACGTGCCTGCACACACCGTATTGTCAGTATAAGACAATGCTCAAAGCTGCAAACAGACTGCTTATACAAAACACTCTAAGGTTCTGCTTTGCTGTTCAGTTTTCCCAGAATACACTGCACTCCTGTACAGCCTTGGCCATTTACCTGAAGTCTGTCTGTTGCAAAGGTTAAAGCTTCCCCTATACAATATTATCATGACTTCTTTGTGAGATAAATAAAGACACGCGAGTCAGCAAATGTGGTTAATCAAGGTGGGAGGTTCAAAATGGGAGAGAATAAAAATGGTGTAGGAGTGAAATAACAGTTTCCATGACTCTTCTGGCTGTGAGAGATTCCTTATCTGGGCTGCCCTGTCTGCAGTCAGTTTCCTTTTAAAAGGACCATTTGTCACATGGCGGTGGCAGTGACTGTTTAATGTGGTGAAATATTCATGGTTTACTTCAAAGCTCCGCCCCATTCATGAATATTGATGAGTTACCTTAGAGTGGCATTGAAATATTCATGATTTTGTACTGCATAGTGTTATTCTATCCTTGACAATGCACCTGCACATGACAGATTCTCAGTAAAAGAGGTTTGGACAAAAACAATGTGGTTGATGCTTCACACCCCCAAAACCACCCCACCTTCACCACGTATCACTCTCTGTGACTTGATTTTATTTCTGGAATGAAAACTGAAACTGAATGTGAGGCGATTTGTGGGAAAAAACACAGGAGGCTATAGGCAGAGTAACAAAAGATGACTACCAGAAATGTTATCAGGAATGGAAGAAGCACCGGGACTAGCGGATTGCATCTCAAGGAGAATATTTTGAAAGGTGACTTGAAAATTATAGACCCATCTCTAACCTGCCTTTCTTAAGTAAAATTCTAGAGAAGGCAGTCATTATACAGTTAAATGAGCACCTCAATAAACATGCTATTCTTGATAAATTTCAGTCAGGTTTTAGAACAAATCACAGCACAGAAACTGCACTCGTTAAAGTAGTAAATGACTTGTGGGTAAATGCAGACAGAGGCCATTTATCTGTTCTCATCCTCTTAGATCTGAGTGCCGCATTTGACACCATTGATCTTAATATTCTTAAGAATCGCCTTAGTCAATGGGTGGGCCTCTCTGGCAGTGTCTTAAATTGGTTTGAATCCTACCTGGCAGGGAGAAAATTCTTTGTTAGTTGTGGTAATTATAACTCAAAGATGCATGATATTCTATATGGTGTTCCACAAGGCTCTATCCTGGGTCCGCTGCTCTTCTCAATCTACATGCTTCCATTAGGTCAGATTATCTCGGGACATAACGTGAGCTACCACAGCTATACTGATGACACACAGCTGTATTTATCAATAGCACCTGATGACCCCGAATCTCTTGGTTTGCTAACACAATGTCTAACCTGTATCTCAGAATGGATGAATAGTAACTTTCTCAAATTAAATAAAGAGAAAACCGAAATCTTAGTGACTGGCAATAATGGATACAATGAGGCTATTGGAAATAAACTGGATGCATTAGGATTAAAAGTCAAAACGGAGGTAAAAAGCTTAGGGGTAACCGTTGATTGTAATCTGAATTTTAAATCGCATATTAATCAGATCACTAGGACAGCATTTTTTCACCTAAGAAACATAGCAAAAGTTAGACCTCTTATATCATCAAAAGATGCAGAGAAATTAGTTCATGCGTTTGTTTTCAGTCGGCTAGATTACTGTAACGCACTCCTCTCAGGACTACCCAAAAAAGACATCAATCGTTTGCAATTAGTGCAGGATGCAGCTGCTAGAATCCTTACCAGGAAAAGAAAATCCGAACACATTTCTCCAGTTTTGATGTCACTACACTGGTTACCTGTGTCATTCAGAATTGACTTTAAAATTCTGCTTATGGTTTATAAAGCCTTAAATAATCTCGCCCCGTCTTATATATCGGAATGTCTGACACCTTATATTCCAAATCGTAACCTCAGATCCTCAACTGAGTGTCTCCTTAGAATTCCAAGAGCAAAACTTAAAAGAAGTGGTGAGGCGGGCGGCCTTCTGCTGTTATGCACCTAAAATCTGGAATAGCCTGCCAGTAGGAATTCGCCAGGCTAATACAGTGGAGCACTTTAAAAAACTACTGAAAACACATTACTTTAACATGGCCTTCTCATAACTTCACTGTAATTTAATCCTGATACTCTGTATATCCAATTCATTATAATAACTATTCATTCAAAATCTGTACTAACCCCTACTCTCCCTTCTGTTTCCTTTTCCGGTGTCCTGTTGGTGGTGGCTTGCGCCACCACCATCTACCCAAAGCACCATGATGATCCAACAATGATGGATGGATTAAAAGGCAGAAGTCTGTATGACCATCAGCATCAAGTGACTCCGTGAAAAACCCAAACTACAAAGAGGACTATTTCATTTATGTTAGGTAGAATGCCCAGAGGGGACTGGGTGGTCTCGTGGCCTGGAACCCCTACAGATTTTATTTTTTTCTCCAGCCTTCTGGAGTTTTTTTTTGTTTTTTCTGACCACCCTGGCCATCGGACCTTATTCCTTTCTATGTTAACTAATGTTGTCTTATTTTAATTTCTTATTTTGTCTTTTATTTTTCTTTTCTTTATTATGTAAAGCACTTTGAGCTACTTTTTGTATGAAAATGTGCTATATAAATAAATGTTGTTGTTGTTGTTGTAAAAGGGAAATGCCATACGTTTTATAATGAAGTTTTTATTTTCGTAGGAGAAGGAGGATTTTGCGATTGGCTCTAAACTAAGCTGGAAACCAGTGTAGTGAATTAAGAACTGGGGTTAAATGGCTGCACTGCTTAGCTTTATGTGATGATTTTTGCCACCATTTTTTTAAAATTAGCCATAGTGTAGTAAATAAACCTTTCAAACAACCTGACAAAAAACCATTAAAATACTCAGTTTTGCTTCAGAAGATCAGATTTGTCAAGATCCTGTAGTTTTATAGTGATGTAATTACTGGTGTGCGTGGATTTCTCCCCATGTCTGAGTATGTCTTTCTCTGGATATTCCAATAGGCACTACACTTGTGTGGCTTCATCTGGGAGTGAAAACATGGCTCCCATTCCAGAGTAGGCCCAGTGACTGTTGGGATAAGCCCCAGCCTGTGATGAGAGAAGTTTGTGGTATTGCACATTATAAACTAAATAAATGAATCCATAGTGAAGAGGCTCTAGGTGGGCACACTAGTTGCTCAGGGGTTGATTGAGGTGTACGGCAGATCGTGCATTCATGTGCAGATGTGGGCGAGTCAGTCAGGTGTCCCATTCACCCCACGGAGAATGTTATTGTAGCACCCACGCCCTGCCACAGGCTTAAAAAAGAGAGCCTTACCAAGGGCAGGGTGAGCGAAAACTGAAAGAAAGAAAAGATGGCAGGTTAACGAGAAAGGAAAGTATGGGCAGAATCAAGAAGGATGAGGTGCTAATATGAAGTGCAAGCAGGACATCGATCACTCCTACTGTATAGTGTATCAGGGAACGGGGTATCAGCCCACTCGAAATGGGCTCCCACATAAGACTGAGGAGTGGGAGATGGTAGACGGTGGAGCAAGAAGGACTGGTGCCGGGGGCTCAAGCCAGGATTAGTGGTTGATGGCACCTGATGTTGGACGCCTCCTATCAGGAGTAAGCAGAGGAATCACTGTGGCTCATGATTGTTTTTTAAGAAGATAAACTCATTTTAAGGACTATTTATTCTATTACTAGCAAAATACCCGCGCTTCGCAGTGGAGAAGTAGAGTGTTAAAGAGGTTATGATAAAGAAAAGGAAACATTTTAAAAATAACATGATTGTCAATGTAATTGTGTTGTCATTGTTATGAGTTTTGCTGTCATATATATATATATATATATATATATATATATATATATATACATACACAGATACACATAGACATACATATACATATATACATATATAGACATATCTACATATACACATATCTACATATACACATATATATATATATATATATATATATATATATATATATATATATATATATATATATACATATACATATACAGATACACACACACACACACACACATATATATATATATATATATATATATATATACACACATATCAATATATATATACACATACATATACACACATACACATATACATATATACATATACACATACATACATACACATTCATATATATATATATATATATATATATATATATATATATATACACACATACATACATACATACATATATATATATATATATATATATATATATATATATATATATATATATATATATATATACACACACACAGACACATATATATACATATATATATTTACATATCTACACATATATATAAATATCTACATATATATATATATATATATATATATAGACATACATATATACATACATACACATACATACATTCACATATATATATATATATATATATATATATACAGTATATATATATATATATATATATATATATATATATATATATATATATATATTTCAAAATCCCCGCACTTTGCAGCGGCGAAGTACTGCTTTTAAATTTTTATTAAGAAGAAAAGAAAACCTTTTTAAACTGAGGGAAAATATACCAATAACAATCTGTTAAGGATCTGTTTTTTTGTGAAGCTGTCTTTACACAGCTTCTCCACTGTTTTATAAACGAACGCCATATAAGTCCGTCCTTTCTGCTTGCTTCGCGGTTCTGTAGTGGTTTATTATTCGTCTATTACGATTGTTTTTATAAACGAACGCCATATAAGGCCATCCTTTTTCCTTGCTTTGCCAAGGAAACAGCCTTTTTATTTAATGCACGGGTTCTTCGTTGTTTCATTGTTCGTTTATTACGATTGTTATAGTTGTCTTTGTATACCATGTTGTCAGTTGAGCACTCCGGTTGGAATATGACCAAGCTGTGGAAGCTTACTGTTGAGAATGCAACATATAGTTGTACAGGAGAAAAATGGCAATCTTTTGTAGGTCTATGAACTTAATTTATGCCTGTATGCATCAGTCGCTTCATATTCTTTTCGTACCTTATCAATTGTGTAATGTGTTTTTTGAACAGGTTTGATTCGTCGAAGTGATCACTCGTGCTGTGTTCAGTCAGTTCACGTGAGCCGCTCTCTTGTGTGATGTTGCGATGTCCACGGCTTTATTTAATGTTAGCTAAGACCCGGCACTTAAAAGTTTCTCGCTACAGCAATTTTAACTCTGTTTCAAAGTGATCCAAAGTCTCGTTTATACCTCGTGTCTTCTCATTAAACTTGTATCTCGCGAATATGGTATTGCAAACGGCAGGGGGAGCGTTTCTATAAACTTAATTTAAACTTACGGTTTACATATGCGTCACTCGCTCGCTTCTTATTGTTTCGCTGCCTTCTCAATTGTGTAATGAATGTTTTCTTCAGCGCTCTTTGTGGCTGTTCCTTGTTTTCAGTTCACGTGATTACGTAGGAGGTGTGATGATGCAATACGCGACTCCACCTCCCACGGCCATCGAGCTGCACTCCATTACAGTATGTGGACAAAAAAGAGGTTCCAGTTATGACCATTACATGTACAATTTCGAAATGAAACCTGCCTAACTTTTGTAAGTAAAGTGTAAGGAATGAGCCTGCCAAATTTCAGCTTTCCACCTACACGGGAAGTTGGAGAGTTAGTGATGAGTGAGTGAGTGAGTGAGTGAGTGAGTGAGTGAGTGAGTGAGTGAGTGAGTGAGTGAGTGAGTGAGTGAGTGAGGGCTTTGCCTTTTATTAGTATAGATTGGATTTTATCCTCCACAAAAGTCAGTGTTTTTATGGATTACTTATTTATTTATTGATCGGCACCGCACTGTTTGAACACTTTTTTGTTGAAAATAATAGGCACTAATAAATAATAAGCACTAATGCGCCATACAGTCATGGCCAAAAGTTTTGAGAATGTCCCAAGTGTTGGTTTTCACAAAGTTTGCTGCTTCCGTGTTTTTAGATCTTTTTGTCAGATGTTTCTATGGTATACTGAAGTAGAATTACAAGCAGTTCATAAGTTTCAAAGGCTTTTATTGACAATGACATGAAGTTTATGCACAGTCAATATTTGCAGTGTTGGCCCTTCTTTCTTTTTCAAGACTTTTGCAATTCGGCCTGGCATGCTGGTAATCAACTTCTGGGCCCATTCCTGACTGATGGCAGCCCATTCTTGCATAATCAATGTTTGGAGTTTGTCAGAATTGGTGGGTTTTTGTTTTGTCCTCCCGCCTCTTGAGGATTGACCACAAATTCTCAATGGGATTAAGTTCTGGGAAATTTCCTGGCCATGGACCTCAAAAGTCGATGTTTTGTTCCCCGAGCCACTTAGTTATCACTTTTGCCTTATGCCTTATGCTCCATCATGCATTGTGGGTCACCCGATTGTTCTTGGATGGTTGGAAGAAGTTGCTCTTGGAGGATGTTTTGGTCCCATTCTTTATTCATGGCTGTGTTCTTAGGCCAAATTGTGAGTGAGCCCACTGCCTTGGCTGGCATGAATGGTCTCAGGATGTTTTGCTGTTGGCGTGACACAGGACTGATGGTAGCACCGCTCACCTTTTCTTTTTTCCGTATGCCCCAAACAATCAGAAAGGAGATTTGTCATAGAAAATGACTTCAGTCCAGCAGTCCTCAGCAGTCCAATCCCAGAATATCAGTCTGTCCCTGATGTTTTTCTTGGCTTCTTTGCTGCCCTTCTTGACACCCACCAGGCCATCCTCCAGAAGTCTTCGCCTCACTCACACCTGCCTGCTGCCATTCCTGAGCAAGCTCTGCCCTGGTGGTGCCCGCAGCTGAATCAACTTTAAGAGTTGCTCCTGGCACTTGCTGGACTTTCTTGGGTGCCCTTCTTTGCCGCAATTGTAACTCAATCAGCATGACAGAGTGATCTCCAGCCCTGTCCTTGTCCTCGTCCCGTGTTAAAAGAGGATCACTGAAATGATGTCAGCAAGTCCTTTGGTGGTGGGGCTGACATGTAGTGCAAAGGAGTTTTTGGGGATTAAGTTCATTTTCATGGCAATCAAGGATTTTGCAATTAACTGCAATTCATCTGATCACACTTCAGAACATAGAGTAGATGCAAATTGCCATCATAAAAACTCAGGCAGCAAACTTTGTGAACATGAATATTTGTGTCATGCTCAAAACTTTTGACCACGACTGTACAGCTCCTTCTTGACTATGTGTGTGTCCTCATTTGCCCGGCTCATCCTTAGATGTGTTATCGACGGTTTAAGCTGGGAGCCAACATGGACCTTCACACAGCCCTCTGTGATCCTAAACCAGATAAGCAGGTTACAAAATGGGTAGACGGACATTCTCAATTCTAAATTAGGAAAGTTTACGTTTCATGTATTCATTTGATTTCTTTTACAGTGAACGTATAGTCACATCGTATATATCAAGATGAATAATTCTCATTCAGCACAAAATGGCCATACAAATCATGTAAACATCAAGCCTTTGTTTGTAAGAATCAGGTGATGCTCTTTCTTCATTGTCAATTCCAGCATGCACAGCAAAATTACAAAGATCAGCATGACTGAACATTGTGCACTCATTTTCTTTTTTTTACGATGAAAAAGGTGGAAAACGCTAGCAGACTTGAAAACAATGACCTTCTGCTAAGTCCTGCCGAGGAAGCAGCGGTCTGCATATCTAGTGGCAATTAAATCCAATTTTCTTCCCGCACAATATTGACATAAACTGTAAAGCGCATAGAAAGGCTTTGCTTCTCTGCTGCATTACAAAGTCACATGCCATCTTATGAAAATTTTTTTTTCTTCTGATCTGCCTTCTGACAATTTTGCCACCTATGGTGTAATAGTAAAGCTTCTGCCCCTTCCTGACTTCCTTCATTATTGCAAATTTTGAGGTTTTCAACCAAAACTTGTTAAAACATAAATGGATCCCGAGAGGACAAAGGACTCATTTCTTTTAACTGTTCAATTTATTGAATGAATAAAAATTATCCAATACTCACCAGCCAATGTGTGAAAAAGTAATCGCACCCCTACTTATATCAACCCAGTTGAAGGGAAAAAGTCGGCTGATTTTAAAAAAGGGGGACACCATAGGAGCTCACACGATGAAAATGCAATTCATAAAAAAACAGGAAAAAAGTAATTGATATCTACTGTATAGGCATGGAAGGCAGTAAAAGTGATTTCTAAGGCGCTGATATGCCACCAAACCACAATGAAAGCCGAACATTGGGAAATCCAACCAACTGGAGAGGCCAGCCTATCAAAATTATTCCAGGTGTCTATCGTCTCTGTGTAAAGAAAAACTTCCCAAAGTTTGTGTGAAATTTACCCTTCACAAGTTTCCTACTGTGTCCCCGTGTTCTTGATGAACTCATTTTAAAATAACAGTCTCGATCCACTGGACTAATTCCCTACATAAATTTATACACTTCACTCAGGTCACCTGTTAATCTTTCTTTTGCTTAAACAGTAAAGGCTCAGCTCTTTTAATCTTTCCTCATAATTCAACCCCTGTAGCCCTGGAATCAGCCTAGTTGCTCTTCTCTGGACCTTTTCTACTGCTGTTATGTCCTTTTTGTAGCCTGGAGACCCAAACTACACCCAGAACTCCAAATGAGGCCTCGCCAGTGTGTTATAAACCTGGAGAAGAACCTCCTGTGACTTGTACTCCACACATCAAGGCGCTATATAACCTGACATTCTGTTAGCCTTATTAATGGCTTCTGAACACTGTCGAGAAGTCGATAGCTTAGAGTCAACTATGACTCCTATATCCTTTTCATAAGGTGGACTCTCGATTTTCCGACCGCCTATTGTGTATTCAAACCTCACATTTTTACTTCCTATGTATAATTCTTTACATTTACTGACATTAAATTTCATCTGCCACAAATCTGCCCAAGCCTGTATGCAGTCCCAGTCCTTCTGTAATGATTTAACGGATTCCAAAATATCTGCTAATCCACCAATCTTGGTATTATTTGCAAACTTAACCAGCTGGTTACTTATATCCAATCTAAATCATTTAAATTTATTAAAAACTAGGGGGATTCACCCCCCTGCTCGCTTTGCTCGCCAACCCCACCCCCGGCCTGCACTTCAGACCAGCCACTTTCCGTCTCTGCCGCTCATGTATGTGGATTTCACTTTCACCAAACAACAAATCTTTAAATTCTTGCGGATAGGCCTCTTCTTTGGGAAGAACCAAAACTTTTCCCTGATGGCAACACGAATTACACGATCGACAAGTCTCCGACTTATAGTTTAAATCCGAAAAATATTTTTGATCTCTTTTCGCTGTTTCTTTATTTCACAGAGTAATAATTTCTGTTTGTTTGCGCTAATGTGAATTTCCCCTTGGGATTAATAAAGTATCTATCTATCTATCTATCTATCTATCTATCTATCTATCTATCTATCTATCTATCTATCTATCTATCTATCTATCTATCTATCTATCTATCTATCTATCTATCTATCTATCTATCTATCTATCTAAAAATAATTATTATTTAAAAATAATTGAGCAGAAAGAGGATGATACTTGTGTATTTTGTGGACAAAAAGAAACTATATTCCACTTATTCTTGCAATGTATGAGACTTAGTTTTTTTTTCATTTTTTTTAGTGAAATATGTAGTAGGTTAATGGGGAAATTTAACAATATCATGTTCATTTATGGAACAAAATATAATAAGGAAACTCGTCAAAATAGTTCAGCTATTAAACTATTTATTGGGTGAAGCAAAATTAGCAATTTTAAAGAGTAGAAATAATAAACAATCTGGGACAGGGGCTACTGATGCTGTGATGATTTCAAGATAAATGTACACTCCAGAATAATAATGGTATATACATATTAAAAAACCCCTCCTCGAACCGCCACCTTACCGTGGTGGAGGGGTTTGCGTGTCCCAATGATCCTAGGAGCTCTGTTGTCTGGGGCTTTATGCCCCTGGTAGGTCCACCCAAGGCAAACTGGTCCTAGATGAGGGATGAGACAAAGAGCGGTTATACAAACATCCTATGACGAATAAAAAAATTTGGACGGCGTTTTCCCTCGCCCGGACGCGGGTCACCGGGGCCCCCCTCTGGAGCCAGGCCTGGAGGTGGGGCTCGATGGCGAGCGCCTGGTGGCTGGGCTTGCACCCATGGGGCTCGGCCAGGCACAGCCCGAAGAGGCAATGTGGGTCCCCCTTCCCATGGGCTCACCACCTATGGGAGGGGCCAAGGAGGTCGGGTGCAGTGTGAGTTGGGTGGTGGCCGATGGCGGGGACCTTGGCGGTCCGATCCTCGGCTACAGAAGCTGGCTCTTGGGACGTGGAATGTCACCTCTCTGAAGGGGAAGGAGCCTGAGCTTGTGCGTGAGGTTGAGAGGTTCCGGCTAGATATAGTCGGGCTCACCTCGACGCACAGCTTGGACTCTGGAACCAATCTCCTTGAGAGGGGCTGGACTCTCTACCACTCTGGAGTTGCCCCCGGTGAGAGGCGCAGAGCGGGTGTGGGTATACTTATTGCCCCCCGACTTGGAGCCCCCTTATCAGAGGGTCCGGTACCCCATACTCCCGGAGTACCCCCCACAGGATTCCCTGAGGGACACGGTCGAATGCCTTTTCCAAGTCCACAAAACACATGTAGACTGGTTGGGCAAACTCCCATGCACCCTCCAGGACCCTGCTAAGGGTATAGAGCTGGTCCACTGTTCTGCGACCAGGACAAAAACCACACTGTTCCTCCTGAATCCGAGGCTCGACTATCCGACGGACCCTTCTCTCCAGGACCCCTGAATAGACTTTTCCAGGGAGGCTGAGGAGTGTGATCCCTCTGTAGTTGGAACACACCCTCCGATCCCCCTTCTTAAAGACGGGGACCACCACCCCGGTCTGCCAATCCAGAGGCACTGTCCCTGATGTCCATGCGATGTTGCAGAGGCGTGTCAACCAAGACAGCCCTACAACATCCAGAGCCTTGAGGAACTCCGGGCGTATCTCATCCACCCCCGGGGCCCTGCCACCAAGGAGTTTTTTGACCACCTCGGTGACCTCAGTCCCAGAGATGGGGGAGCCCACCTCTGAGTCCCCAGGCTCTGCTTCCTCATTGGAAGGCATGTTATTGGGATTGAGGAGGTCTTCGAAGTACTCCCCCCACCGACCCACAACGTCCCGAGTCGAGGTCAGCAGCACACCATCCCCACCATATGCAGTGTTGACACTGCACTGCTTCCCCTTCCTGAGACACCGGACGGTGGACCAGAATCTCCTCGAAGCCGTCCGAAAGTCGTTCTCCATGGCCTCCCCAACTCCTCCCATGCTCGAGTTTTTGCCTCAGCAACTACCGAAGCTGCATTCCACTTGGCCTGCTGGTACCTATCAGCTGCCTCCAGGGTCCCACAGGACAAAAGGGACCGGTAGGACTCCTTCTTCAGCTTGACGGCATCCTTCACCGCCGGTGTCCACCAACGGGTTCGGGGATTGCCGCCACGACAGGCACCGACCACCTTACGGCCACAGCTCCGGTCAGCTGCCTCAACAATAGAGGCACAGAACATGGCCCATTCGGACTCAATGTCCCCCACCTCCCTCGGGATGTGGTCGAAGTTCTGCCGGAGGTGGGAGTTGAAGCTACTTCTGACAGGGGGCTCTGCCAGACGTTCCCAGCAGACCCTCACAACACGTTTGGGCCTACCAGGCCTGACCGGCATCCTCCCCCACCATCGAAGCCAACTCACCACCAGGTGGTGATCAGTTGACAGCTCCGCCCCTCTCTTCACCCGAGTGTCAAAGACATGTGACCACAAGTCTGACGACACGACCACAAAGTCGATCATCGAACTGAGGCCTAGGGTGTCCTGGTGCCAAGTGCACATATGAACACCCCTATGATTGAACATGGTGTTCGTTATGGACAATCCGTGACGAGCACAGAAGTCCAATAACAAAACACCGCTCGGGTTCAGATTGGGGGGGCCATTCCTCCCAATCACGCCCTTCCAGGTCTCACTGTCATTGCCCACGTGAGCATTGAAGTCTCCCAGCAGTACAAGGGAGTCCCCAGAAGGTATGCCCTGTAGCACCCCCTCCAGGGACTCCAAAAAGGGTGGGTACTCCGAACTGCTGTTCAGTGCATACGCACAAACAACAGTTAGGACCCGTCCCCCCACCCGAAGGCGAAGGGAGGCTACCCTCTCGTCTACTGGGGTAAACCCCAATTACAGGCTCCAAGTTGGTGGGCAATAAGTATACCCACACCTGCTCGGCGCCTCTCACCGGGGGCAACTGCAGAGTGGTAGAGAGTCCAGCCCCTCTCAAATAGATTGGTTCCAGAGTCCAAGCTGTGCGCCGAGGTGAGTCCGACTATATCTAGCCGGAACCTCTCAACTTTGCGCACTAGCGCAGGCTCTTTCCCCTTCAGAGAGGTGACATTCCACGTCCCAAGAGCCAGCTTCTGTAGCCGAGGATCGGACTGCCAAGGTCCCCGCCTTTGGCCACCACCCAACTCACACTGCACCCGACCTCCTTGGCCCCTCCCATAGGTGGTGAGCCCATGGGAAGGGGGACCCACGTTGCCTCTTCAGGCTGTGCCCGGCCGAGCCCCATGGGTGCAGGCCCGGCCACCAGGCGCTCGCCATCGAGCCCCACCTCCAGGACTGGCTCCAGAGTGGGGCCCCGGTGTCCCGCGTCCGGGCGAGGGAAAACGCCGTCCAAAATTGTTTTCCATCATAGGAGGTTTGTTTAATCGCTCTTTGTCTCATCCGTCACCTAGGACCAGTTTGCCTTGGGTGGCCCTACCAGGGGCATAAAGCCCCGGACAACAGAGCTCCTAGGATCATTGGGACACGCAAACCCCTCCACCACGATAAGATGGCGGTTAAAGGAGGAGCTCAGGGGGTTTTAATTGTAAATTAGAAGAATGGAAAAGTTTTTTGGGTCATTTCAAATTTTTAATAGTATGTCAAATATGGACTGCAAGGGAATTGATTCTCATTTGATGCAGCAGCCTGTAAAATATTGGTTATATGTTACCTGTTATATATTAATTTGATTTATTGCTATTTGATCAATAAAGGTTTTTAAAAATAAAAAATATCTATCTATCTATCTATCTATCTATCTATCTATCTATCTATCTATCTATCTATCTATCTATCTATCTATCTATCTATCTATCTAATGCGATCTTTACTATCATTTTTTTGAGACTTTCGAATTTTAGTACTTTCATTATGTCTAACCTGCTCTGCATTTGTATTACGCCAATGTTTTTAAATTCTTTACGACATTCTACTTTGTCATCTACTCTTTGTCTTTAATTTCCGGCGCCAGGTGTGGTTAAATCTCTTGGAACAAAGTCTCATCTCGTGGAACGTGAAAGTGCCTCTCTGAAAATGGCACGTCTCGTTCCAGGCTAAAAAGTCTCGTCTCGTCCCAGGATTTTTGTATTATAATAGAGAGATAACAGCGGCCCCTGCACTGACCCCTGCTGGTCACCACTCTTAACATCACCCAGTTCTGATAAGACCCCTCACACCATCACCCTCTGCTTCCTGTGTCTGAGCCAATTCTGCACCCATCTACACACCACACCCTGAACTCCACCTTCTTTTTGAATGTATGGATTGTTATTTTGTTTTTAATTAAAATGAATACAAAAAATAAAAAGGAAAGTGATATGCCCTTAATTCATATCTGACAAAACTGTTTGTTTCTTAGTGCCGACATTAAGAACATTCCATTACATTTAACTTACAGTGGGTGGAACATAATCTTCCATCATTTATGTTGAAGCTACGTTATATTTAAGTTCAGACTAAGCAAAAAAGGTAGATTTATCATTATCATCAACATTAGCTTAAAGGATTTGGATCTGACAGCGCCTTTTGCTATTAAAATGGCACTTTCATTCTCACCTCAGGTGCTTTTTATAACGATGCCCTGCATGATTCAAATTGAAGTGCTCCACACTGGGGAATAATTAGAGGCATAAGTGAGTGCAGATATGGGAATTGTTAGCATTCCCCTTGGACATTCCTCTGAATACATTTAAATGCAGCGCACTTACCTATCCTGTGGTCTCAAACATGCTGTCTGGTGGTCATATTCTAAATGTTAGCCTCATTAGGCCCATGAAATCTGAACCTGTATGGAATAGTGAGAGAAGTTATACAGATGTGGATTTGGATTAAAAAAAAAGGTGCTATGTGCTAAAGTAATTCGGCAAAACTGAACCAAAGGATTGACTACTTTCAGATGAATTTTAAATTGGTTGGGAAAAAAGTGGTTTATTAGGAGTAGCATTACATGGAAGCTGCAAAAATAAGGGCAGAGAGAGAACTCATTTAGAACACTGTAGAGGAGAACAGGCCATTCAGCCCAACAAAGCTCACCAGTCCTGTCCACTTATTTCTTCCAAAAAAACATCAAGTCGTGTGTTGAAAGTCCCTTACTGTCTATCACACTACTTGGTCTCTTATTCCAAGTGTCTATCGTTCTTTGTGTAAAGAAAGACTCCCTAATGTTTGTGCAAAATTTCCCCTTAACAAGTTTCCTACTGTGTCCCCGTGTTCTTGATGAACTCATTTTAAAGTCACCATCTCGATCCACTGGACGATTTCCCTTCATCATTTTAAACACTTCAGTCAGGTCTCCTCTTAATCTCCTTTTGCTTAAACTGTAAAGGCTCAGCTCTTTTAATCTTTCCTTATAACTCATCCCCTGTAGCCCTGAATCAGCCTAGTTGTTCTTCTCTGGACCTTTTCTAGTGCTGCTATGTCCTTTTTGGATTTGGATTTGATATAGTTTATTAATCCCAGAGGAGAAATTTTCTTTTTGCATGACCTTTGGTGTTCAAAGTGTAGGGTCAGCCATTGGAGCAATTTTCAGGTTAAAAAGAGCCCAAGAGAATAGGATCCCTTCCGTCAGTAACAGGATCCTTCCAGATACCAGCGGTGAGTCCACTATGACTCCTAAATCCTTCTCATAAGGATAAGGGGGCAAATCCCCCTAGTTTTTAATAAATTTAAATGATTTAGATTGGATATAAGTAACCAGCTGGTTAAGTTTGCAGATAATACCAAGAGAGGTGGATTAGCAGATAATTTGGAATCTGTTAAATCATTTCAGAAGGACTGGGACTGCATACAGGTTTGGGCAGATTTGTGACAAATGAAATTTAATGTCAGTAAATGTAAAGAATCACACATAGGAAGTAAAAATGTGAGATTTGAATACACAATGGGCGGTCAGAAAACCGCTTTTGTATTTCTTTGTTATTTTTTGATTTTGTTTACCTTTTTTCATGCTGACACAAAATGCACACGTGATATATTCCTGCCTAACGGTATCCATGATGCTTCAGGACACGGTGTTTCCCGATTGGTTAAGATTCCTGTAATCATGGGTCAGTCTAGGGGATCAAGCCCATTACCGGGTCATGTCACCAATTTCCAGTATCCCTGAGTGGATCGTTCTCAAGCCTCTCTTGTGAATTAATTAGAGTTGAAGTCGATCAAAACATCGGGCAGTTAGGTGGTGTTTTGTTATTTATTGTTTGGTTCTTTTGTTTTCTCTTTTTACTCATCACCATCTTGTTCTCATCTGCCAGTATTTTAAGCTCACAATAAACCCACTAGGCATTGTCATTATTAACTGTCTGTCGCTACTAATGATTGGACGGCTTAGTGAAGCTCTCTGATCAGCCTCACTGCAGTCATTCATGTCTTGCAGAGCATGTAGAAGAAGATCCAACTTGACTTGAGAGGAAGTAAAATTCATAAGGAGGTTTCCGTGAGGGGACCTTTGGAATGATCATTACTAAGCGTTGAGGTGTAAGAACGTAATGCAGGAACAATCACCCTATTTCATCTCCAGCCCCCCACTCGGTTTATTTTAAATTGGTAAATTTATCATTTTGGCTTTCAATCTACACCATAATGACAAAGTGAAAAAAAGTGTTTTCAGAACAGAAGGTTAAAAAAATCAAACACTGAAATCTCCTTTATATAAATATTTAGATCGTTTGCTGTGACACTCCATACTGTAGTCAGGTTCATCCTGGTTGCTTAATTTCTCTTTGATTTGGGTCCACCTGTGACACGTTGAATTGACTGGACATCGTTTATTGTGTGTTCAGTCAGGGGAATAAAAGACCAGTCCTTGAGGACAAATAAAGTATAATTTACTCTATCTATCTATCTATTGTAAATAAAGAAGAAGAACACGTCAAAGGTTTGGGGATCCACACCCGTATACTGTTGAAAAGAGTCTGAGTGCTTTACAGAGTTGAGTCCAAAACAGATTTGAAAAACAAAAGAATAGCGGTCAGGTACAGTATATGGTAGGTGGAAGGGAAATGAGGTCATGGGAAGTGGCATTCTGGACTGGAGTTGGGATCTGCAGGCTCGGAACCAGAAGTGACGTTGTGCGTGTCTTCTGAGGGCCAGAAGTGATCTTTAGTTTGAAGGGTCATCAGTTGTCCAGCAGGAAGAGAAGAGAAAGAGTCAGAGGGCAGAGCCCGGCATGAACCTGTAAACTGTCTCCCAGTCGCACGTGTGTGACACTACAGTATCTATCTATCTATCTATCTATCTATCTATCTATCTATCTATCTATCTATCTATCTATCTATCTATCTATCTATCTATCTATCTATCTATCTATCTATCTATCTATCTATCTATCTATCTATCTATCTACTAGACATTAAGCCCATTACAGTAATGGGCGCTAGAACAGTAGTGCATAAACATTAGTAGGAACAGTCAATATTAAATGGCAAGGGACCTTGACCTCATTCTGTTTCTTGTCTTAATTTTTTTTTGTCAAAAATATTTTTGCAAGAAGCCTAAAGTAAAATAACAATAAAAATAAAATAGAAATGTCTATGACAATACAGTAAGTATAATTAATATTACATTTATCCTCTCCTCTGTAGCTGTTGATTGATGTGTTGTGTCTGTTTGAAGATCTCCTATCCTGCCTCTCTTTATTTTAGCTTGCTGTGGCGTCTCTCCAGCAAGTACTGTGCAGTTCCCCAGCAAGTATTTTAATCTGTGCTGGCGTGCAGCTGATTATTGTATGTGTGGCGTCTCCCCAGCAACGGATTTTATGTGCGCAGCCGCGAGTACCCAATCAGCACTCTCCCCAGCAATGATGTCCTTTATTAAAGATTGCCCTGCGCATGTGCACTTCACCAGAAGACACACACACACGGACACGTGGACGCACACAGGGATTTTATTAAAGAGGATTATATAGTGCCTTTCATATCTATCTATCTATCTATCTATCTATCTATCTATCTATCTATCTATCTATCTATCTATCTATCTATCTATCTATCTATCTATCTATCTATCTATCTATCTATCTATTATATAGTGCCTTTCATATCTATCTATCTATCTATCTATCTATCTATCTATCTATCTATCTATCTATCTATCTATCTATCTATCTATCTATCTATCTATCTATCTATCTATCTATCTATTATATAGTGCCTTTCATATCTATCTATCTATCTATCTATCTATCTATCTATCTATCTATCTATCTATCTATCTATCTATCTATCTATCTATCTATCTATCTATCTATCTATCTATTATATCGTGCCTTTTCTATCTATCTATCTATCTATCTATCTATCTATCTATCTATCTATCTATCTATCTATCTATCTATCTATCTATCTATCTATCTATCTATCTATATCGTGCCTTTTCTATCTATCTATCTATCTATCTATCTATCTATCTATCTATCTATCTATCTATCTATCTATCTATCTATCTATCTATCTATCTATCTATTATATAATGCCTTTCATATCTATCTATCTATCTATCTATCTATCTATCTATCTATCTATCTATCTATCTATCTATCTATCTATCTATCTATCTATCTATCTATCTATCTATCTATCTATCTATCTATCAGGTTTAATGATGATCAGGATTTTAAAGTTGGCCTGCAGAGAAAGATCAGTGGTGGTCCGAAATTAATAACTAGTTGCAGAGATAACCCATAGAGTGCAGAGTGGATGAAGTAACTGGAAGAAGGTATCAGGAGTATTCTATAATTGAAGAATTAAGGCGAAGGTTAAAGGTCATGTTTTTAAGATGTTGGTAAGTCCAGCAATGATGTATGGAGCTGAGATGTGGCCAGCAAAGGGAGAGCAGGAGAAGACGTTTGATGAGGCAGAAATCAGAATGTCAAGATAGATGTGTGGAGTTACACAAAAGGACAGAATAAGAAATGAGACAATCTGAGGTACGACAAAAGTGGGAGAGAAATCTAATAAAGTATTACAAAGTGGGGTATGGAGGTGTGATGAGAACAGACAATGAATATGTGGGCAAAAGTGGAATGAGAGTGGAAGTCCTGGGTGATGGAAAACAAGGCAGGTCAAAGCAGAGGTGGATAGATAAAGTAAAAGAAGATCTGAAGAAAAAGGGCCCGACTGGGGAGGAGGTGCAGGGCCGAGCTGCATGGAGAAGGATGATCAAGCACATTGAAACCACAGAGGAGTGGAAAAAGATGATGAGGAAGAAGAAGAAGACTAGGACTCAAGATCAGGGAGGAACACTCCAAAGCTCTGCCTGCATCTTCTTGAAATAGAATGTTTAAAGGACTATCTTTTGCTGTTTCATAAGGAGTTCGAAAGCAAAGAGTTTATCTCGGGGTGGTAGAGTTAACATCGTGCCGATGAAATTAAGACAAAGGGCAGGGCTCATTGTAATAATCGTAAGCTAAGACTGAAAAGAGAGTGGGAGCTTTGACCAACCCAAGGCCTCAGCATCAGTGCTAAGAAGTGGACATCTCTGTCCCTCGATATGTGGGCCTACATGATGCTGGTATCGAGGTGGCAGGAGAGACTTGTCAGCAGAGAGCATTAAGCTGGAGAAGTGAGGATTTTCTGGAGCTCTCCTTTGGAGCTTAGTGGGTGGCTCTTTAGTTGAGAGTTGCCTGTGTATTCTGTGACATGTTTCCAGCGCTGGCACGCTTTCGATTCAGGGATTAATCAAATTAGTTGATTTTTGGCAGATGAATCTGTTTGATAAACTCAATCTGCGCTTTTTGTCTTTGAGGGTCTTATCTTGTTTCTTTGTGTTTCAAGTTGAACTCTGGACATCTTCTAATTATTTTTTCCTGATTTATTTATCTTTGGATTATCTTTTTCCGACTAATGATGGCTAATCACTTGCTCACTCACTTCACTCTTGCTTATCATGATGAGGGTCAGGGTGGTAAATCGCAGGCCACCCTATTTTCAGGACCTTCTTCCATCTCCTAGGGTATTTCTATTCACTCTCAAGCCAGGTTAGAGATAATAGTAATTATAATTAATTACATTTCTACTGCTCTTTTCTCGTTACTCAAAGTGCTTTTACACAGATAGAGGGAAACCACTTTAACCACCACCAATGTGTAGCACCCACCGGGATGATGCAATGGCAGCCATTATTACACCAGCAGACTCACCACACATTAGCTATTAGGCGGTGAGAGAGATAGCCAGTCAGTCACAGTGAAGATTAGGGGTCCAGAATGTACAAGGCCATGATGGACGGTTTAGCCGTATCATCGGGATACACTCTACTCTTTTCAAAAGATGCCCAGGGAACTTTTATGACCACAGAGAATCAGGACCTCAGTTGTATGTCTCATCATAAGGATGGTGCTATTTTTTTCAGCATGGTGTCCCAGTCACTGCACTGGGGCCACACACAGACCACTGGTAAGAGCTGAGAAAGCTCTGATGAAGTTCCACTTTAAACATTGAAATAGAGTTGAGTATCGTCTGCATAAAAATGATAACCCAGTCCATAGCTACGTATCATATGGCCAAGGGGAAGCATATAAATACAGGACCGAGCACAGAACCCTGAGGGACTCCTTGTGTGACTGGCGCTGTGGTGGATCTGCTGTTGCCAAGACTAGCAAACTCTTGCCTATCAGTTAGATAGGACTTGAACCACTGGAGGGCAGTGCCAGAGATACCCAGCATGTTCTCCATTCTGGACAGTAGAATGTCATGTCTGACCTGAGTGTCAAATGCTGCACTGAGGTCTAACAGAATTAATATGCTGGTTTGTCCAGAGTCTGCTGCCATAAGCAAATCATTGGTTACCCGTAGCAGAGCAGTTTCACAGCTGTGCCGCACCCTAAAACCAGACTGAAAGGGTTCCATCAAATTATTAGAAGTTCAGTAGTTGGTGAGTTGGGAAGCTACAACACGCTCAACAACTTTTGACAGAAAAGGTAAGTGGGAAATACTGTAGGCCGAAAATTGTTAAGATTGTCAGCATCAAGACCAGACTTTTTTAACGTTGGGGTTACAGAAGTGGTTTTAAAAGTGAGCGGCAGAAAGCCTGTGTCAAGGGATGAGTTTATTATTGTTGTAATAGTCGGGATTATGGCTTATGTTTCTATCAGCTCAGGAGATTGGCTAAGGTCAAGCCCTTTTTTTCTGTACGTGATTTTGAAAATGAATTCATGCATTTGTCTCTTCTCGGCTTGACTAGTGCAACTCATTATACATTGGAGTTAATCAGTCATCGTTTCCTCGTCTTCAGTTCATCCAGAATGCTGTGTGCCACAAGAAAACGGAATCACATCACACCAGTCTTAGCTTCTCTTCACTGACTTCCTGTTTGCTTCAGGATTGACTTTAAAATTTTACTGCTTGTTTTTAACCCTCTGAATGGTTTACCTCGTTATCTTACTGACTTCTTATACCCTTACTCTTCTTCACGGTTACTGAGGTCCTCCGACCAGAAGTTACAGGAAACCATGCTTTTACAGCAGCTGCCCCTAACCCTTTGGGATAGTCGACCTTTTTATATTAATTCAGCACCAACTGAGAATCTAAACTAAGTTTTAGAAATGAGATCCCTGGTGTCTTCTCTCAGGTCAGGAGACATAAACTGCCCCTAGTTGGTTGATTGACTTACCTGGAAGTAACCGCCAGAACCGTTTAACAAATGATGCAATAGCCACCACTCTCCATTTGGCTCTCGCTCATCTAGACAATAAGGACACATACGTTCGAATATTGTTTATCAACTTCAGCTCAGCATTCAACACGATCATTCCTCAGCAGCTGACGGAAAAGCTGAGCCTGCTGGGACTGAACACCTCCCTCTGTAACTGGTTTCTGTACTTCCTGACTGTCAGGATTGGAAACAACATCTCCAGAACCACCACACTGAGCCCCTCAAGGCTGTGTGCTCAGTCCATTACTGTTCACACTGCTGAATCCTGACTGTGCAGCAACGCAAAGCTCTAATCACATCATAAAATTCACAGATGGCACGACTGTGGTGGGTCTCATCAGCAACAACAATGAGTCTGCATACAGAGAAGAGGTGCAGCGGTTAACGGACTGGTGTAAAGCCAATAACCTGTCTCTGAATGTAGACAAAACAAAGGAGATGATTGTTGACTTTAGGAAGACTAAGAGTGACCATCTGCCACTGAACATTGACGGTTCAACTGTGAAGGTCGCCAATAGCACCGAATTCCTGGGTGTCCACCTGGCAGAGAACCTCACCTCGTCCCACAACACCAGCTCTTTAGCCAAGAAGCCCAGCAGTGGCTCTGCTTCCTCCGTAGGCTGAGGAAAGCCCATCTTCCACCAGCTACTCTAACAACAGAGGAACCATAGAGAGTATCCTGAGCAACTGCATCACTGTCTGGTTTGGAAATTGCACAGTCAGGGATCGCAAAGCCCTACAACAGATAGTGAAGACAGCTGAGAAGATCATCGGTGTCTCTCTTCCCTCCATTATGGACATTTACACCACACGCTGCATCCGCAAAGCCACCAGCATTGTGAATGATCCAACACATCCCTCACATTCACTGTTTACACTCCTAACATTGGGAAAAAGGTACCGAAGCATTCGGGCCCTCACCACCAGAATGTGTAACAGTTTCTTCCCCCCCAAGACTCCTGAACACTCATTTACCGGACTGATATCTGATTTACAGTGCATCCAGAAAGTATTCACAGCACATCGCTTTTTCCACATTTTGTTATATTACAGCCTTATTCCAAAATGGATTAAATTCATTTTGTTCTTCAGAATTCTACACAACACCCCATAATGACAACGTGAAAAAAGTTTACTTGAGGTTTTTACAAATTTATTAAAAATAAAAAAACTGAGAAATCCCATGTACATAAGTATTCACAGCCTTTGCTCAATACTTTGTCGATGCACCTTTGGCAGCAATTCCAGCCTCAAGTCTTGTTGAATATGATGCCACAAGCTTGGCACACCTATCCTTGGCCAGTTTCGCCCATTCCTCTTTGCAGCACCTCTCAAGCTCCATCAGGTTGGATGGGAAGCGTCGGTGCACAGCCATTTTAAGATCTCTCCAGAGATGTTCAATCGGATTCAAGTCTGGGCTCTGGCTGGGCCACTCAAGGACATTCACAGAGTTGTCCTGAAGCCACTCCTTTGATATCTTGGCTGTGTGCTTAGGGTCGTTGTCCTGCTGAAAGATGAACCGTCGCCCCAGTCTGAGGTCAAGAGCGCTCTGAAGCAGGATGTCTCTGTACATTACTGCAGCCATCTTTCCCTTTATCCTGACTAGTCTCCCAGTTCCTGCTGCTGAAAAACATCCACACAGCATGATGCTGCCACCACCATGCTTCACTGTAGGGATGGTGCCAGGTTTCCTCCCAAACGTGACGCCTGGCATTCACACCAAAGAGTTCAATCTTTGTCTCATCAGACCAGAGAATTTTCTTTCTCATGGTCTGAGAGTCCTTCAGGTGCCTTTTGGCAAACTCCAGGTGGGCTGCCATGTGCCTTTTACTAAGGAGTGCCTTCCATCTGGCCACTCTACCATACAGGCCTGATTGGTGGATTGCTGCAGAGATGGTTGTCCTTCTGGAAGGTTCTCCTCTCTCCACAGAGGACATCTGGAGCTCTGACAGAGTGACCATCGGGTTCTTGGTCACCTCCCTGACTAAGGCCCTTTTCCCCCGATTGCTCAGTTTAGATGGCCGGCCAGCTCTAGGAAGAGTCCTGGTGGTTTCGAGCTTCTTCCACTTATGGATGATGGAGGCCACTGTGCTCATTGGGACCTTCAAAGCAGCAGAAATTTTTCTGTAACCTTCCCCAGATTTGTGCCTTGAGACAATCCTGTCTCGGAGGTCTACAGACAATTCCTTTGACTTCATGCTTGGTTTGTGCTCTGACATGAACTGTCAACTGTGGGACCTTATATAGACAGGTGTGTGCCTTTCCAAATCATGTCCAGTCAACTGAATTTACCACAGGTGGACTCCAATGAAGCTGCAGAAACATCTCAAGAATGATCAGGGGAAACAGGATGACACCTGAGCTCAATTTTGAGCTTCACGTCAAAGGCTGTGAATACTTATGTACATGTGCTTTCTCAATTTTTTTATTTTTAATAAATTTGCAAAAACCTCAAGTAAACTTTTTTCACGTTGTCATTATGGGGTGTTGTGTGTAGAATTCTGAGGAAAAAAATGAATTTAATCCATTTTGGAATAAGGCTGTAACATAACAAAATGTGGAAAAAGTGATGCGCTGTGAATACTTTCCGGATGCACTGTATGTGTTCTGTTCTGCAGCGTTGCACATGGTTGCACATGTTTGCACATTTGACTCACATGCACCATGTTATATATTATGTGTCTTTATGTCATGTGTCGTGGATTCTTCGTTGTCCTGTGTTTTATGTAGCACCATGGTGCTGGAGGAACGTTGTTTTGTTTCACTATATGCTGTACTACTGTATATGGATGAAATGATAATAAATACTCTTGAATCTCTTGAAGTTGAACTTGAAGATTACAAGAGTAACAATCAAGAACTGCTGGATTTTCATTTCAAAATCCCAGATTTTAGCCATGACCCTTAATAAAGCCTTGAGTATGTTTGGAGTCAATTAAATTAGGTAAACTTTATTAATGCTATGGGGAAAATCTTTTTTTAATTTTTTATTGAATTTATTAAAAGCATGTAACATTCCATATAACCAACACAAACTTAACAAAACTAAATTCAATTCAAGCCCCAACCATACCCAATTCAGATGCATACAGGAGCAGAAACATCAAAAATAAGGATATAGAATAACACAGAAAATTATAGAGCCAATCAATCAATTGGTAAATAAATAAATAAATATAAATAAATTAATGAGCTTAATGAGTAGATCAGGAGGAAGCATTAAATTGCCTGATAGCAGTGTACAGAAGAGACCCCCAGAAGCTCTTCTTATCACACCATGGTGGAATGAGCCCGTAGCTAAAAGTGCTCTAAGAGGGCGCCTCCTAGAGGGGATGGAAGGGATTTTTTATGATGGTGTCCAATCTTGCCGCCATCCTCTCATTCAACCACCACTGTGTCCAGGGTTCGCTCTATGATGGAGCAGGCTTTCCTGATATAGCACACAGACGTAGACAGATTAGATTAGATTACAAGTAAGCCCGCGATTCTCTAGCGAATCGTAAATCCAAGAATGGCAATCAGTTTCTGTTCCGTCCGATATTTGGATGGATGACATATCATGGAGGGTGGGTGCGTCTGGGGAAATGTCATTTAATTAAATAAGCATATCTGTACTAAAGCAGTTTCGCTTTGTGGAGATGTGATTCCGTTGCCTTTGCTGACACCGACAGCCGGCAGAGTGGAGCACAGCAAGTTTAGTGTACAGGTTGTGGTGTTCGTGTGCCAGTCACGGAGTCTGGGAAGCCTACTGACTCTGGGAAGCCACTGCGTTTGACTCTGGGGCATGTGCCACGGCGCAGAACGTATGCACCTCGGTGGGAAGCCACTGCGTGATGAAATATCATGGAGGGTGGGTGCGTCCTGGGACAGTTCATTTCAACGCGGTTCTGTTATTGGTTTTCTTCATGCAGTCTCATGTTTGTTTTTTTATGGCTGTGTCGTCGTATATGCGGTGCTGTGGGCGGTCGCATCCGGGCGGCTGTACAACCTGGCGTGCACGCTTCACCTCAGGTTTAGTTCACAGGTGGTAGGCATGGTAAAGTTTCCATTTAATTCAATAACCCTATTTGAACTAAAGCGGTTTCTTTGTGTGGGTGCCTTCGTTCATTGTTTATATCCATAAGAGCTCGTTTACAAGTTGTGTTGTTTGGGTGCCACCTACTGACTCTGGGAAGCCGCTGGGTTTGACTCTTGGGCGCCGCGCTGCAGTACGCATGCGCTTCAGTGTGTCCGCCGCGTCCGCCGTGCATAAATTAACTGTGGTTTAGGAATATAGATGTTTATTATTCCCAAAAGGAAATTCACATGTAGCAGAAATATTAAAAAACAAGAAAACAGACTCTCAGGAGAGGTAACACAGCCAATCATTCAATTGATATGTAAATAAATAAATGTTAAATAAATAAATATATTATATTGGCCTTTAATGACCTCTTGGGCACAGCCATCAGCATTGTGTCTGTTTGCGGAGAGAGTGTCGACCTTGTCGAGAAGTTTACATACCTCGGCAGTGACATTCATCTCTCTGGTGACTCTTCCTATGAAGTCAGTAGATGGATTGGGAGAGCATGAGGTCACTGGAAAGGGGTGTGTGGCGCTCTCGATATCTATACAAAAGGGCGAAGGTCCAAGTCTTTAGAGTCCTGGTGCTTCTTGTCTTGCTATATGGATGAGAGACATGGATGGTATCCAGTGACCTGAGATGAAGACTGGACTCCTTTATGTGTGTCTCTCCGGAAAATCCTTGGGTACTGCTGGTTTGACATTGTGTTACTCATGGAGTCCCGAATGAGGCACATGACCTGCATTGTGAGGGAGCGTCAGTTACAACACTACAGCCATATGGCGCGTTTCCCCGAGGGTGATCCGGCTCGCAAGATCATCATTATTGGGGACCTGAGTGGCTGGACCAGGCTAAGGGGTTGCCCACGTAACACCTGGCTGCTGCAGATAGAGGATCATTTCCGAAGGGTGGGACTGGACCACGTGTCTGCCTGGGGGGGTTGCCAACCGGGATCCTGAGTTGTTTCGTCATGTAGTGGGTGCGGCAACACCCACACACCAACTTGACTTGACTTGACTTGACTGTTGTTCAGATATTTCAGAATGGTGTGTAGCCGCCGAAGAGTAAGGCGAGATCAAGCACGGGTAAAACGCGTGTCGAAAAAAATCTCTCAGTCCAAAAGTTGTTCGTTTTAAAATTATTTAATGAAAGTTAAAAGCAAATAATCCACACAAGAATAAAAGAAAAAATAGTTACACACATAGAATAAAAGGCAAAAAAAAGAAAAAATGTATCTTCTCTAAAGTTAGCTTTTCTTGAGAAACTTTAGTTATTTCTGTACTTAAAAGCTCTTTACTTCTTCTTCTATACTTAAAGGTTCTTAATTCTGTACACCTTAAGCGTATGGTACAGTATTTAAATAAGCCCGTAGGCCCTCAGGCACGGTCACGGTTTAAAACCGTATGCCTTCTAAACCTTACACATCACAAGGCCGTCACTAACTGAAGAATAATGTTTACTCAAAGCTGTTAGAAATGGCAAGAATATACCAATTCAATTCTACTTATGCGGGTTTTAGGAACCTCCCATAGATTATGCATTGTCATCTAGTAAAATATTTATGAATCTTACATACTGTAACTAGGAAAATGGCTCTTACATGGTGTTTCAAAGTAAACTTAACGAGTACATCGGGTGGAAGCATTGAAATGTGGGCTGCATCAGGAGTGGGCAGGAGGAGGAGTATAGAAACCTCATCAAGAACTTTGTTAAATGGTGCGACTTAAACCACCTACAACTGAACACCAGCAAAACCAAGGAACTGGTGGTGGATTTTAGGAGACCCAGGCCCCTCATGGACCCCGTGATCATCAGAGGTGACTGTGTGCAGAGGGTGCAGACCTATAAATACCTAGGAGTGCAGCTGGACGATAAATTAGACTGGACTGCCAATACTGATGCTCTGTGCAAAAGAGGACAGAGCCGCCTGTACTTCCTTAGAAGACTGGCATCCTTCAACATCTGCAGTAAGATGCTGCAGATGTTCTATTAGATGGTTGTGGCGAGTGCCCTCTTCTATGCAGTGATCAGCTGGGGAGGCATCATTAAGAAGAAGAATGCCTCACGCCTGGACAAACTGGTGAGGAAGGCAGGCTCTATTGTTGGCATGGAGCTGGACAGTTTAACATCCGTGGCAGAGCGAAGGGCGCTCAGCAGGCTCCTATCAATTATGGAGAATCCACTACATCCATTAAACAGTGTCATCTCCAGACAGAGGAGCAGTTTCAGCAACAGACTGCTGTCACTGTCCTGCTCCACTGACAGACTGAGAAGATCATTCCTCCCCCAAACTATGCGACTCTTCAATTCCACCAGAGGGGGTAAACGTTGAATATTATTCAAGTTATTGTCTTTTTTTTTTACCTGCATTTTTTATTACTCTTTAATTTAAAATTTTTTGCTGCTGGAATATGTGAATTTCCCCCTGGGATTAATAAAGTATCTATCTATCTATCTATCTATCTATCTATCTATCTATCTATCTATCTATCTATCTATCTATCTATCTATCTATCTATCTATCTATCTATCTATCTATCTATCTATCTATCTATCTATCTATCTATCTATCTATCTATCTATCTATCTATCTATCTATCTATCTATCTATCTATCTATCTATCTGATAGCACTGGGCCAAAAAGACCCTAAGTGTTGCTTCTGAACACACTGTGGTATGTAGCTTTTGACCGGGGCTCTTGCCCAGCTAGGACGCCTCCATACTGGTTGGACCAGGGGAGCAAGTGTGGCCAGAGCGTTGCCTCCCCTGGGACACTAGATGGCAACCCCCCTGGGTTGCAGCAGTGCCTCAGACTCCCGCAGAGCTTCATGGGAGTTGGCGTTGGGAGTTGTGCAGTTCTTCCACCACACCCAGAAGTGCTGCCGGAAACGAGTCATCAAGCACCTGGAGCACTTCCGGGTGTGTTATAAATGGAGCCAGCAGCCACTACTCGAGGAGCCAGAGTCGGGAGGATGGAGACAAAGCTTGACCCGAGGAGTGAAGGAGGAGAAAGAAAAGAGTAAAGGAAGGGATTCATTGTTTATGCTGTGCTTGTGCCAGGACTGCGTTATAATTGTGGGGAACGGGGAAGGTGTTTCCCACAAGGGAAAAAGAAAATAAAATCAAGTGTGTGCAATAAATTTGTGACCCATGCGTGTCTGTGCCGGGTTCAGCTGGCAGTGCCAGCCTGGTTGGCCACAGGTTGAATTAGTCTGTCGCAAAACGTGCTCCAAGAGAACTCCTCCTGGAGGAGATTTTTGATGATGTTATCCTATTTTGGTTGGACCTGTGATGGCACAGGTTTTCCTGATAAGTTTGTTCAGACATTGTACTTCTTTTGAGCTCAAGTTGCTTCCCCAGGAGACCACAGCGGTGAACACCACACTGACTACCATGGACTGGTAGAACATTTCCAGTAGTTTGCACAATTAATACATCATAAGAGGTGTGTGTCTGTGTCCGCATGAACTTTAAGGGATTCCCATTGCTGGGGATTGGCTTTTAATGGAGTTAAGGTGAATGGTCAAGGTGGATTTCAAACCAGAATTCACAATATTTCACAATATATTTCTCAAATATTCACAATATTTGAGAAATTCCAGTCTGGTTTCCGCACTGGTCATAGTACAGAAACGGCACTAACGCCGGTTGTAAACGACATTCTGATATCTGCTGATGAAGGAAACTCCACTGTAATTATGTTGTTAGACTTAAGCGCAGCATATGACACCATCGGCCATTCGATTTTACTGCACAGGCTAGAAAATGATGTTGGGCTTACAGGCCCCGTGCTCGCTTGCTTTAGTTCTTAACTTATCAAATCAATTCCAATATGTACAGAAATGTGCTGACAGGACTCCATCATTACACAGAAGTTCAATATGGTGTCCCGCAGGGCTCAGTACTGGAACCTTTACTGTTTTCACTTTACATGCTTCCACTGGGATCTATCATTAGGAAACATAATGTTAATTTTCACTCGTATGCAGATGACACCCAGTTATACCTTTCATTTAGATCAAATGAAGTTTCTCTGATGTTGTCTTTAATTAGTTGTGTTAGTAAATTAAAGGAGTGGATGGATGAGAACTACTTGTCTTTAAACACAGATAAAACAGAGATGTTAATTGTTGGAGGGAATGACGCGGATCATAACAATATTTTGTCATCTTTTAACTCAGTTGGAATCCCCATTAATTTCACTGAATCAGCCCGCAATCTAGGAGTTATCTTTGACTCATGCATGTCATGTAAAGCGCATATTACAAAGTTGTCCAAAACATGTTTCTTCCATCTTAAAAATGTTAGAAAATTAAGGCACTTTCTAAATAAACAGGATTTTGAGAAATCAATTCATGTGTTTATTTCTACTTCTACTGCAGTGCGGTGTTTACAGGATGTTGAAACTGTTCTTTATACAGCCTCCAGTTAATCCAAAATGCTGCTGCAAGAATTACTACAAGAACAAGAAAATTCGAACACATAACTCCAGTTCTTAAATCCTTACACTGGCTACTGGTTAAGTTTAGGGCAGATTTCAAAATCCTCCTTTTAACATACAAAGCATTAAATGGTCGAGGTCCGGCTTACTTGTCTGAACTTATCATGACTTACAAACCAGAGCGCACATTAAGATCTCAAGATGCCGGTGTGCTTAGGATTCCAAGGATTAATAAAATAACAGTGGGAGGTCGAGCTTTTAGTTACAGGGCCCCTAAACTGTGGAGTGGTCTGCCTGCTACTATAAGAGATGCCCCTTCGGTCTCAGCTTTTAAATCCCGGCTGAAGACTCACTACTTCAGTTTAGCACACCCTGACTAGAGCTGCTGATTAACTGTACAGACTGCATCTCCGGTGTTAGTCATTAGCACTAAAACATAAGTAACATGATAGTTAGAATTGGATACTAACCCTCACCTATTCTGTTTCTCTTCTTAGTACTGAAATGTGGCACTTGGTGCCACGGCCCATCTGCCAAGTTGTTTTGCCTGCTTAATATAAAGTCATCCTTGATGGAGGATCGCAGGAATAGTGAGAAAGAGGGGTCCTTTCATCGGATTGACTGGCCCAGCCCTGTTTCAGCTGTGGAATGGCCAAATGGGGGAGGCAGCTTGATGGATGAGGTCTCCAGGACTCTAAACAAATCCAAATCATATTATGGGATATCATCTACTGTTAAATTCTGCTCCATACTTCTAAAATTTTAATTTCTATACTGTATTGAGGATTTGTTCTGTTCTGTGTTTTGTATTGTATTGTATTGTATTGACCCCCTTCTTTTTGACACCCACTGCATGCCCAGCCTATCTGGAAAGGGGTCTCTCTTTGAACTGCCTTTCCCGAGGTTCTTCCATTTTTTCCTTGCAAGGGTTTTTTTGGGAGTTTTTCCTTGTTTTCTTAGAGAGTCAAGGCTGGGGGGCTGTCAAGATGCAAGGCCTATTAAAGCCCATTGCAACACTTCTTGTGTGATTTTGGGCTATACAAAAATAAATTGTATTGTATTGTATTGTAATTCCATGTAGTGAAGGAGTTGGATGGGAGAAAGACTGCGAGATAAAAGAAATGAGAGAAAGAGACGGAGCAACCTCTGCAGCCATTCAGGTTTAGAGAGAGAAGTGGCGTAGAAGTTAAAGACGTTATCATCTGCAAGAAAGTCAGACGTTGGTGTCTTAGAGTGGATTCTTGTGGCTAGGTCAGCCCACAGACCACCTTGGATATGCGCACAGACCTTCAGTGGTCCAAGGTCTAAACTTTGAGAGTTTTTTTTTGCTTTGCTTCATGCGAGGTGTTTCTTCTTTTAATTGGCTTTGCATTGTTCTGTGTTGTGCTTTTTAGCGAAAGTGAGTTCAGACTCACAATAACTGAAATTTTCATATCCCATTTTGCTTTAACTGCCTATCCTATAATTTAGAATAATTTACCATTTAATGTAATTCAAGTTTATTTGTCTGCATTATGCGCTTGCTATAAACAGAATTACTGGGACCACTTTGAATAAACACAGACAAACCTGATTGCATTAAAGCAGCTATAATCCCAAAATGAGGGCTGTCATGCTTTACATTTTAACAAGACCACCACTTTTGTTTGTTTTCCTTGCTGTTTATAATCAACTTCTCTAAGAGTGGTTTTCAAAATTCCTTTTTGTTGAATCCCTAGTTTCGATATTTGTCAGTTTGTAATTAGCTTCCATCACATTTAAACAGACTACGGGACGTGTTTTAATGAATAAACTGACAAGCAAATCCTCCTCAGTTTGTATGGAAGGTTCACTTTATCTTCATACTCCTAATCTTGTTGAATGTAAACCCTTCTGGTAACAACGTCGTCATGTGAAATAAGGGATACCTGACTGCAGACCCTCGATTTAAGGTCAAGTTCACACTTCACTCCTTCATTGCACTCTGGTTATACAAGCGTTACCATGCGTGGACCATGGAAGGCACTGACTTCTGAGTGCTTTAGCAGCTGTCTTCCATTAAACTCCCATTAAACCTAATCACTAATAAATTAATGTCAGATCTGTACTAACAGTAGGCTATTATTTTCAGAAGAGCAGTTTCTGGGATTTAATATTAACATATGCATTTTATTTTCTATCATTTGAATGTTTCTTGCAAGTGTTACCATTTGGACAATAAAAGGAGATGAAATAAGCCTATGGCGAATGGACAAATGAATATTCTCAGTTATGAAAGAAATTATACGCGTGCACGGTAAAAAGCTGAAACGCAAAACCACTTCACGTGTTAGTTACATTTCAGGTGGGTTTGTGATACTTTATGGCAACTGATGAAAAATCCAGCACGATAGCAGTAATGTGACCGTCAGGTTCTAGCTGTGGATCAGTTACTGCTTTTACTTTCGTTTATTAATAATAATAATAATAATAATTATTTGCATTTATATAGGTTTGAGGTTATCTACTTGTTTCTTTTACTTTATAAATCATTTGGTTAATCAAATTACTTGTCTTAATTACCTTATTTTATTATGCAATCCATTTTAACGTTATGATATGGGTGTGTTTTATGTTATTTTCTCATCTCCTGGAGGTCTTATAGACGGATAGATATGAAAGGCACTATATGATAGATAGATAGATAGATAGATAGATAGATAGATAGATAGATAGATAGATAGATAGATAGATAGATAGATAGATAGATAGAAGTAGATAGATAGATAGATAGAAAGATGATAGATAGATAGATAGATAGAATAGATAGATAGATAGATAGATAGATAGATAGATAGATAGATATAGATAGATAGATAGATAGATAGATAGATAGATAGATAGATAGATAGATAGATGTGAAAGGCACTATATAATAGATAGATAGATAGATAGATAGATAGATAGATAGATAGATAGATAGATAGATAGATAGATAGATAGATAGATAGATAGAAAGATAGAAAGGGCACTATATGATAGATAGATAGATAGATAGATAGATAGATAGATAGATAGATAGATAGATAGATAGATAGATAGATAGATAGATATGAAAGGCACTATATAATAGATAGATAGATAGATAGATAGATCGATAGATAGATCGATATGAAAGACACTATATAATAGATAGATAGATAGATAGATAGATAGATAGATAGATAGATAGATAGATAGATAGATAGATAGATATGAAAGATAGATAGATAGATAGATAGATATGAAAGGCACTATATAATAGATAGATAGATAGATCGATAGATAGATAGATATGAAAGGCACTATATAATAGATAGATAGATAGATAGATAGATAGATAGATAGATAGAAAGATAGATATATAGATAGATAGATAGATAGATAGATAGAAAGGCACTATATGATAGATAGATAGATAGATAGATAGATAGATAGATAGATAGATAGATAGATAGATAGATAGATAGATAGATAGATAGATATGAAAGGCACTATATCCATCCATCCATCCATTTTCTAACCCGCTGAATCCGAACACAGGGTCATGGGGGTCTGCCGGAGCCAATCCCAGCCAACACAGGGCACAAGGCAGGAAGCAATCCCGGGCAGGGTGCCAACCCACTGCAGAAGGCACTATATAATAGATAGATATTTATGAAAGGTGATAGATAGATAGATAGATAGATAGATAGATAGATAGATAGATAGATAGATAGATAGATGTGAAAGGCACTCTATAATAGATTAACTTTGATAATCATATTTAATTTTATATAATAAAAGCTGATAACGAAGAGTAGCGCCAAAGCACCAAAGAAGAAGTGGATCAAGCAGATTTATTTCCATTAAACAGTGAATCACATACTCAAGGACTCCATTGGATATTAATCGGATGTTCATTTATGGCTGAACACAGAAAGCACTTCTTTACTCACAGAGTTGTGGGACTCTGGACAAACCATGGACACACAAAGTTGAAGCAGAAACCTCGTTAAACCCTAAGAAGTATTTGGATGATGAACTATTGAGACAGCTTAGCTATTAGTTCAACAAACGGCCTTGATGAACTGAATGGTCTCCTCTCATCTGTCAATTTCTCATGTTCTATGTTCTTAACTGTATCTCTAGCAGAAAATCCTTATATTTATATCAACAAATTCTTTTTAAGAATTTAGAGTCAATTAAATGAATGCAATTAAATTAACATGGAATTCAAAAGAGCAATGCATTGAAACCAAGGCTCTGCAGAGGTCTAAAGCAGAAGGCATCATGACACAAGTAAACTGCATAACTATTACTGGTCTACAAATATTCTTAAAATAGAATATTGAAACTTGGCAGAAGTCCATGAAACTACAGCTGCTTCGTTAGCAATTGAAAGGAAATTCAATTCTAAATCTTGTTTGTATGCTCTTCTCTGTGTTCCAGTCAGTACTAATTATCATCAATTTACAAGCAACCTGGTAGTTCAGCATTTGCTAAAGATATGGAGACAATGTAGGACACCTTTAAGGCAGAGAAGCTTCTATTTGTGGCCACTGTACATGATAACCACTGTAACAGACAACATGGATTGGGTGGCATCCCGGCCACAATAGATGGTTCCTTACCTGACCAGGGGGCTTTTTCAATGGAAGAATGTGGGTGGACAGGCATCCCAAGCAGGTTGGTTAGTGGTACCTTTCCTGGTCCAGTGGTTGTTATAATGGATGGACAAGGGGGGAGGATTCCCAGGGCCACAGGCTTCCTCAGTGGTGACATCCCCCTAGTAAGCATCCCCTTCTGGCCACCTGCAGGGCTGCATGAGAGTTGTAGATTTTGTGTGGAGCCCTGAAGGGGGCATCGGATGGGAGCTCCTAGTGGCAGTCTCTCCTGTCATGGGGACATTTCGACTGACCCAGAAGTGCTTCCTATTAGCAAAGTGATAGCACAGGAAGTACTCCTGGGTCTGGAATAAAAGAAGATACTCCACTTCTTCGGGGGAGTCAGAGTCGGGAGAGAAGTCAGACAACACTCACCTCGGAGGAGTGGGGAAGGGAAGAATTGTATCACTGGATTGATGAAGGTGTGAAGTAATAAACCTGCATAAGGTACTTGTGGCAATAAATCTGTTTATTGTGCCTGGAGCTGTGTCTGGGGTTTTGGGGTGCTGCAACGCACCCTGGTGGTCCACACCACCTACTGCATCCTAAGATAGCCTGTCAGTCTAGGGAAGTTGTTAGGGATCTATCTATCTATCTATCTATCTATCTATCTATCTATCTATCTATCTATCTATCTATCTATCTATCTATCTATCTATCTATCTATCTATCTATCTATCTATCTATCTATCTATCTATCTATCTATTTTAAGCTGGAGCGCTGATCGCACCCTCAGAGGACACAGACGCCCCTGACAAAACCATCAAAACAATTTTATTGGTTGAATATGAGAAAAGATGTTGAACGGTTCTGTACTTCATGTCCTGACTGTCAGATTGTCTTCGCTTATAAGCCTCCTCGGGCTCCCCTTTGTCCTATGCCTGTTTTGGATGTCCCTTTTCAGAGGGTGGGGTTAGATATTGTAGGCCCTTTGCCTAAGACTAAGAATAGGTATCAATATATGCTGGTGTTGGTTGACTATGCAACACGTTATGCAGAGGTGACTGCTTTGAAAAAAGCCAACTCCTCCGCTGTAGCCAAAGCTCTGTGCATGATTTTTACTCGTATTGGCATTCCTAGGGAAATTTTGACTGACCAAGGCACACCTTTAACTTCTCGCGTGATAAAACAATTGTGTGATAGATTCACTATTAAGAAATTGAGCACCACTGTTTACCATCCACAGACTAATGGTTTGACTGAACAGTTTAACAAGACTAAAACAAATGATCAGACGAGTTGCTCATAATGATCCTACATCCTGGGACTCTGTCCTGCCTTTTGTTATGTTCGCAGTGCGGGAATCGCCACAAGCATCCACTGGCTTGAGTCCGTTCAAGCTGTTATTTGGCAGGCGCCCAAGAGACATCCTGGATGTTGTATGGGATGAATGGATAGGAAACGAGTCAACAGCTCCTGGGCTGAGCTTTGCTGATCAGGTAGTTTCGTTACAAGATAGAATTTCTAAGCTTTCTTCTATTGCTGTGGAGCATCAACAACGCGAGCAGGAAACACAGAAGCGTCTTTACGATAGGCGCAGTAAGCTTCGCGAATTCAAACCTGGTGATCGTGTTTTGGTACTGGTTCCGTCTGACCCGCACAAATTCCTAGCTAAATGGCAGGGCCCAGCCATTATCAAGGAGCGTATGGGTCCGGTAAATTACAAGGTTAGAATACCAGGCCGGCGCAAACCATTCCAGATTTTACACATTAATCTCTTGAAGAAATGGCACGACCGACAAGGGGTTTACACTTCCTTGGCTGCTGTTTCTCAGACTGATGTTGCCATTGGTAATGATTTGACTGACCCACAGAAGATAGAACTGTTATCTTTGATCGAACGGAACACTGATGTCTTTTCAGACTTGCCAGGCAAGACTAACCTTGCAGAACATAAAATCACTACTGAACCCGATGTTCGAGTATAGATGCGGCCGTATCGGATTCCGGAAGCGTGACGAAATATTGTGCACGAAGAAGTCAAGAAGATGCTGGCATTAGGTGTAATACGTGAATGTAAAAGTGACTGGTCCAGCCCGGTCGTATTAGTCCCAAAGCAAGACGGTTCGGTTTGCTTCTGTATCAATTTCAGGCGCTTGAATAAGGTCTCTAAATTTGATGCTTATCCGATGCCCCGTGTTGACGAGTTGTTGGAAAAACTGAGTCAGGCGACCTATATCTCTACGCTAGATCTCACGAAGGGTTATTGGCAGGTGCCTCTAGAGGCTGGCAGTTGTGAGAAAACAGCATTCGTGACTCTTGACGGACTTTATGAATTTACGAGACTCCTGTTTGGTCTTCATGGGGCACCTCTAACTTTCCAGCGTATGATGGATCAGATCCTGCGTTCTCATTCTGAATATTCCGGGGCGTACCTTGATGATGTTGTGATTTTCAGCAATGATTGGCGAACGCATTTAGAGCGACTTCAAGCCGTTCTTGAAAGCTTGAGACAGGCTGGCCTTACTGCTAACCCAAATAAATGTAAACTGGGTATGTCTGAGACTCATTACTTAGATTATTCTATGGGCAGGGGTTTACTTCGGCCACAATTAAGGAAAGTGGAAGAGAGGCTTGCTTACCTGTGACCAAAAACATAGAAACAGATACGCGCCTTTCTGGAGCTTGCTGGTTACTACAGGAGGTTCATCCCTAACTTTGCACATAGGGCTGCTCCTCTTTCAGAACTTACAAAAGGCAAAAGGAACCGCCCTATTTTATGGATAGAAATTTGTGAACATTCCTTCTGTGATTTGAAAACTTCTTTGTCTACTTATCCGGTTCTGTGAAATCCCGATTTCTCAAAGGATTTTGTCTTACAAACGGACGCAAGTGAGTTTGGTGTAGGCGCAGTCCTGTCACAGATTTTTGATGGAGAAGAGCACCCTTTCACATATTTGAGTAGGAAATTACTTCCTAGGGAACGCAATTATTCGACAATTGAGAAGGAATGCTTGGCGATTAGATGGGCTGTCGAAGCGCTTCGTTATTACTTATGGGGTCAAAATTTCACTTTGGTAACTGATCATGCTCCACTTCAATGGTTATACCGTCAGAAAGATACAAACTCTTGTCTCATGAGATGGTTTCTGGGCTTACAACCTTACAGTTTTACGGTAAAGCATCGACCAGGCTCTGAGCACGTCAACGCAGACATTTTATCATGGCTGTATGAACCTGGTACAGAGAATCGCTTGATTCACGAGAATGTGAATAAAGCTGAGGAGGGGGCTGTAAGCTGGAGCGCTGATCGCACCCTCAGAGGACACAGACGCCCCTGGGAAAACCCCTGAAGCAGCTGGCAGTCTACCTTCACATTGCTCCTTACCCTTCTTACTTGCGCTATAACGCACGGTACTCCGCTTACTTAAATGTATTGTGCAGCGCCTCTCAGCTTTCGAATTGGTTGTTTTGTTTCTCTCTCTCTCAGACATTCTCTGCTCCTGGCGGAACTGTCATCTCTGACTTGTCATGGAGAATGTTTAAACTTTTGAAAAGAGACAAATGTTTGTTTGCAGTGCTTTGAATAAAGTTCTTTTTTTTCTACAACCTCCTGTGTCTCTGTGCAAATCTGTGACCCAAGCGTGACACTATATATTATATAGTGCCTTTCACATTTCTATCTATCTATCTATCTATCTATCTATCTATCTATCTATCTATCTATCTATCTATCTATCTATCTATCTATCTATCTATCTATCTATCTATCTATCTATCTATCTATCTATCTATCTATCTATCTATCTATCTATCTATCTATCTATCTATCTATCTATCTATCTATCTATCTATAAAGCACTTTAAAAACAACCTCAAGGCTGACCAAAGTGCTGTACAAAGAAAAACAACACATAAACACATAAGAGCTGAAGACATTCTTAATAGAAAGTATAAAAAGTATACAAATAGCCAACATATTATGAAGGGTTAAAAGCCAGAGAGTAAAAATGTGTTTTTAAAAAGGATTTAAAGGCAGCTAGCGAAGGAGCCTGCCTAACATGCAATGGCAAATCGTTCCAGAGTTTTGGGGCTGCAACTGAAAAAGCTCGATCACCTCGAATTTTGCATCGTGCCTTGGGAACGCGTATAAGCATCTGGTCTGCTGACCTGAGAGAGCGAGATGGTACGTAAGGGTGCAGCAGTTCCAACAAATAAAGAGGGGCACACCCATTAAAAGATTTAAAAACAAGTACAAGGATCTTAAAATGCATTCGAAAATGAATTGGAAGCCAGTGGAGGGAAGCCAAAATCGGGGTAACATGCTCATGCTTTCTTGTGCCAGTTAAAAATCGAGCAGAAGCGTTTTGCACTAGCTGTAGGCGAGCCATGGAGGCCTGGCTAATTCCAAAAAGAAGCGCATTACAGTAATCTAGACGAGATGTTATAAAAGCATGTACTGTATCACTGTTTCAAGGTTGCGCTTAGACAATACAGGCTTGATTTTTGACAGCCGCCTCAACTGGAAAAAGCAAGATTTTACCACTGCATTCACATGGTTATCAAGTTTAAAAGTGGAGTCCATTTTTACACCTATATTTGTGATCATGGATTTCTCAAATTGAGCCACAGTGGAAAGGTCGATGCAAGGGGTCCCGCTGGTACTATTCGGCCTAAATAGCATGACTTCTGTTTTGTTCTCATTAAAATTTAGAAAATTTAGTGCCATCCAACTCCTTATGTCAATAAGGCAATCAAGCAGGGGCTGGACAGAAACATGGACCTTGGCGCTTCAGAGGGAAATACACCTGACAGTCATCTGCATAAAGACGAAAGGAAAAGATAGATCTATCTATCTATCTATCTATCTATCTATCTATCTATCTATCTATCTATCTATCTATCTATCTATCTATCTATCTATCTATCTATCTATCTATCTATCTATCTATCTATCTATCTATCTATCTATCTATCTATCTATTATATAGTGCCTTTCATATCTATCTATCTATCTATCTATCTATCTATCTATCTATCTATCTATCTATCTATCTATCTATCTATCTATCTATCTATCTATCTATCTATCTATCTATCTATCTATCTATCTATCTATCTAAATGCAGTAATGCTGTAGTGTAATTTGATTTTACAGGAAGTATTTTCTCTTCCAAATGCACATGCAATGTGCTCTCCACACACATCACATATTTTTTATGTGTTTAATTGTGGTGTTTTTAGGAGATTTTTTTAATTGGCCTTAGACAGTTTATCATAATCAGAAGCTTGATCTCTATTGGATCAGTTTAACAAGAGCACCTCTGATCATTGCCATTCAAAATCCCCGCCCCTACCTTGAGCTCCGCCTTCACGAGGCGTTAGATTGGCTTAGAAATGTGACACTCAGTGAGCCGTCTAATTGTTCCCACCCACTTCTATGCAAAATTCCCTCATGGTTGCTTCCACACACATGTATTATTCAGGTGCTGCCGGGGTTCTCCATGATCCAGACTTGGAATGAATGAGTTAAAGCAAAAAAGAAGAGATTGTATAAAATGATCACTGATCAACTGATGTTGGGAGGTGCACATGTATGCCTAGCAGTGTCATGACATCTCTGCCAGGGTTAATGCCTGACATGTACCCAATATCATTTAAACTGAATCCGACTGTTTAAAGCGTTAAACTGTAGTCACAAATGTAAGGATGTACTGAACGAGAGCTTAAGTGAATAAAATCACTGCCTAGGCTCTTTTGAAGGATGATACAGTAGATCAACATTAATGACTTCTGCTTTACTGTTAAAAAAAATGACAAAATAGCCTATGCAATACCCTTTTGTTGAATAAAATTGGAAAACTGCTGAATGTTTAAAATGCAGCTGTGCAAAAACGTCAGGCATTGGGTGTTAAACATCAAAATTCCACAACAAACAATTTCTCCTTATTATAAAGATGCAGTCAAGGTGGGTTTAAACTCTCATGTTATTGTGCCAATTTACCGTAAACACTCTCTCATGCCGTGACCTTCTTAAGATAACTGTATTTGACAACTTGTGTGAAGGCCATTTTTGTAATTGGTTGCAATTTCTTTTCCCGGAATGGATAAACGTACGCCAATGAGGCCTCTTTGTTAGAAAACGTTTTTATTCTCTTCCACTGACTAAGGCTTGTCAGCTCCATGTTGTTCCTTTTTTTTTTTTACTCTGGTGTATTGACTTTGGCTCCTTAATCCCCACTGTTCCAAAATGACATTGTAATTGTTTCTTTTTTTATTTATTTTGTCTTCTTTTTTGTTTTCTTTTTCAGAATATTTTGACACGGAAGCTCTAAAAAGGGGAGAAGAAAGAAATTCAGCTTGACGGTGACAGAAAGGTAAGGGAATAAAGTGTGGCTGTAGGATCTGAGAGCCCTCGGCTCACGAGTGTGTAGAACGAGAGCTGCCATCTCTGACGGCTTTTGATTCCTCAAGTCATATTTTTGTATAAAAGAAAATGGCAAACAGAAAATTTGTTGTTTGTTTACAAATGAAGGTTTTCGCTTTTTAACATTTTCTTTTTTAATCTGGAAATCAGCCGATGCCGTCTGTCTTCCTCTGCCTGAAAGTCGTCCTTTTGCAATTTGACTTTATTGGATCTCAAAGCATCGAGAGAACTTCTCCCATATTTAGTGTCCTCCATAATGTTTGTATAGGAGTGGTGGCTCTGAGGATGGGGATCTGCACTGGTAATCGGAAGGTTGCCGGTTTGAATGCCGTAAAAACAAGCAAAAGTGACTCTACTCCGTTGAGCAAGGCCCTTAACCTGCACTTGCTCCGTCTTGGGTATGACGTTAATCTGCATCCAATCCTCCATGTGGGCCCTGCAGGGAAAACTTGGGGGTTGGTGGTAGAATTGGCACTCCAGCCACCATAAAAAACCTTCCATTGGTTCCATTCCATCTGAACTTGTGTGGTGCTGAGGTGTCACCCATTGCATGGCAACATTCGGGTCCTAATCTAGGATCCTGAGGTTGTTTGTTGTGTGGTGGGTGCGGCAATGTGCTGTATCAGTGCCAGCTCCTAACCTTATGATATTTGGGACAAAGACACATTTTTCGTTGATTTCCACCTCTGCTCTATAGTTTTAAATTACAGATCACACAATTCAGACATCATGATTTAAGTGCACATTGCAGACTTTCATTTAAGGGGATTTGCTTAGATTTCGGCCACACCAACACTTTTTCTATATGGCCTCCCCATAATGTTTTTGGACAATTGGCATCACAGGTGTTTGTGATTCTTCAGGTGTGTTTCAAGTCTTCATAAGACACCTCAGTTTGCTTCTACCCTCTGGAGTCTGTAGTTGCCATTGTTTAACATGAGGACAAGAGCTGTGCCAATGAAAGTCAAAGGAGCCATCATGAGGCTGAAGCACAAGAACAGAACCATTGGAAACATTAGAGACACCAGAATCAACTGTCTGGAATATCATGAAGAAGAACACACTGGTGAGCTCAGTAATCACAAAGGGACTGGTAGGCCAAGGAAGACCACCACTGTTGAGGACAGAAGAACTCTCATTATGGTAAAGAAAAAGCCCCCCAAATGCCTCTTTGACAAATCAGAAACAGTCTACAGGGGGCCGATGTGGACGTGTCAGAGACGATTATCAGCAGAAGACTTCATGAACAGAAACACAGAGGACACACTGTAAGATGGAGGCCACAAAAACATGTTGGCCAGATTACAGTTTGTGAAAAAGGACTTCAAAGAGCCTGTAGAATTCTGGGAAAAGGTCTTGTGGACAGCCGAGACAAAGATGAACCTCATCAGAGTGATGACGAGAGCAAAGTGTGGAGACCAAATGGAAGTGCCCAAAATTCTTCTTCATAAGAAGATTCCTTGTCATCTTAGAGAGTCAAGGCTGGGGGGCTGTTAAAGCCCATTGCGGCACTTCCTGTGTGATTTTGGGTTAAACAAAAATAAACTGTATTGTATTGTATTGTATTCAAAGCAGACCACATCACCTGTTAAACATGACGGTGCTGGTGGTGTTATGGCTTGGCCATGTATGGCTGCCACAGGTCCTGGCACACTTCTCTTTATTGATGGTGGAACTGCTGACTGCACAATGAATTCTGAGGTGTGCAGAAACATCTGATCTGCTCAGTTTCCAGTAAAGGCCTCCAAACTCACTTGACGGCACCTCATCCTACCACAAGATGTTGAGCCAAACACACTGCTGAGGTGACACAGGGGTTTATCAAAGCTAAAAGATTGAAAATTCTTGAATGGCCAAGCCAGTCACCTGATTTCAATCCAATTGTGCAGCCCTTCTATATGGTGAAGAGAAAACTGAAGGGGACAAGCCCCCCAAAGCAAACAGGAGCTGAAGATGGCTGGCTGCATGAGAGGCTTGGCAGAGCATCACCAGAGAAGATCCTCAGCACCTGCTGACGTATGTGAATCAAAGACTTGAAGCAGTCATTGCATGCTGGGATATGTGACAAAGTCCTAAATATTACAACGGCTTTAATAGACCTGCTGTATCCCAGACATTATAGTGCCTTGAAATGGGTGGCCATGAAGATAAAGTGTCATGAGAGTCAAATATGTGAAAATCTCTTTAAATGAATGCAATTCACGTCTGAATTGTTTGACTTGTAATTTTATATTGTGGAGCAGAGAAGTAAATCAAGCAACAATGTGTCTTTGCCCCAAACATCATAAAGGGCACAGCTACACTGATATGATGAAGTTTGTGCTGGAGGGTATATTCCATTTAATTCAGCTCCATTTATTTTTGCGTAGCATTCTTCATTGGGCGCAAGCGTAGAGCGCCTTGACAAGATCACAGGTAATACACAATTAAAGGCTTACAATTTACTAAATACAGAATTAATAAGAATAAAGATACAATTTTGTTTAAACAAGCAGAAAACAAACTAAAGAACTGATTAACATAAATGGAACCCTGCGATATCTGTCATTTAATTAAATAATTGGGAACTCTGGCCAGCTGGCATCAGAAGAGAAGAAAAACCAATCTGTCGTCAGCAGCATCCCTGGAGAAACTAAACCTCTGGGGGTCTGTGGTCAATTTGCAAAGGAGAAAAGTCAAAGACAGGCCCAGTCCATCCCAAAAGACCTCGGCCAACTGGGGGTCTTTTCTGCCCACTGCTGTCAGGTTATTCAATCCTTCTTCTCGATGTACTTGATCATTTTATTTTGACTGATTGATTGATTGATTGATCAATGTATTATCTGTCTTGTGAGTCTTTATCCTTGTTTTTTACGTTCTCGTATACGAAGTATAGGGAAAGTATTGTAATCGTCCAAAAATTCAATGTCGAGATTTCGATGAATCTCAACGTTTTAGTCCAAAAATACCATTATTGGAATTATGTCTGTGTGTGTGTGCGTGTGTGTGTAAACACGATAACTTGAGTACACTTTCACTTCAGTCAACCAAATTTTGCATACAAGTATTAGGTACAAAACGTAGATTTCTATCAACTTTTGAGCTATTTCTGCTAACCGGAAGTGGTATTTTACCTTTTATTCATGCAGCTGCAGAGTTCGATTTATTCAACTTTACTTTAATAATAATTGTTCAATTTATTATTAATTTGATTTGCTTCGTTGTTGATGGTTCTTTAATGGACATCTCTCTATTTGGAAGATTCTTTCAAGTCCTGCGAGACTTTAGCAATGAGATTTTTTCAAGTCCCGCCCTCCTCTCAACCATACTCAACCACACACACGGTCCTCTCACCTCTCATTTTGGTGAATGCTTTTGTCAGACACAGTTTCTGCTCTCTCAGCTCTTATAATTTTTAAGTTCCCAATTAAAGAAGATGTATTATGTCCAAATCGTATTGAAGAATTTCATCACAAAGAACAGAATTAATGAGTACATGGGCAATCCTAGCACCGAGAAACGATGAAGTCAAACAAATTAACGCCAGTTACATGGCAAATTGGTTAAATGTGTATCAATAGACTACGCTGAAGCAGTTGGTGGTGATCGTTTAGAAGATGAAAACATCAACTTATTCCCGAAGAATATCTAAAACCGTTAACACTGTCTGGTCTTCCACCACACAAATTACTGTAGAAAGAAGGATGCATCCAAGAAAGGCAATGTAGAACGTGTTCTGCAGATAATATTAGACAACTAAGGAGATCTTGATATGCCATTCATATTTAAATGTTAACAGTTTCCCATTAGAATAGCTTTTGCAAAGACAATTAACAAATCACAGAGCCAAACATTTGAAAAAGTTGTTTTATTTATTAGAGAGAAAGAAACGAAATTCACTGACGGGCAGTTATACATTGCGTTGTCACAATAAAAGTCCAAACAGACAATCAAAATTCAATGCGATATTGACGAAAATGTAATTTGAAAAATTGTTTTTACTAAAGTTTTACAGTAAAAGTGTAAGTTTAAATAGTATTTGCATGTGTGACAGTTTACGGGTCCCCGTGGCCCCTTGAACCCTCAGACCAGACGTCAGACACCAGATAAAAGTCCAAAATTAATATTTATTATTATAAATAAGTGCACAAAGCACCCTACTCTCCACAATACTCAAACAATAAACAAATCACTAATCAATAACCAATCCTCCACTCCCAGACACGTTGCCACCCTTCCACCCAGCTCAGCTCAACGTCTGGGATTTCCCACAATCCTTTTATAGTCCTTGACCCGGAAGTGGTTCTGTCCCTCAGTCCATGTGACTTTCTATCACTTCCGGGTCAGGTAAAAACTTTCCTTTTCTTCAGCCCGGAAGTATATCATATCTTCCATTCCCGTGACTTGGAAATTACTTCCGGGCTATATGGAAAGCATAAATCTCTGGGCCTCCCTGCAGCGACTCCTGTAGGCTCCCATGGTATCCAGCAGGGCTGTGAAGAAAAACTCCAAGGTCCATGATTCCCTGCTGGCATTCGGGGCACCTCCATGCTGCAAGGAGAGCTCCATCTGGCGGTTTGGAGGTGTTGGCCGGAATAGCCATCCATCCATCCATTTTCCAACCCGCTGAATCCGAACACAGGGTCACGGGGGTCTGCTGGAGCCAATCCCAGCCAACACAGGGCACAAGGCAGGGAACCAATCCCGGGCAGGGTGCCAACCCACCGCAGGACACACACAAACACACCAAGCACACACTAGGGCCAATTTAGAATCGCCAATCCACCTAACCTGCATGTCTTTGGACTGTGGGAGGAAACCGGAGCGCCCGGAGGAAACCCACGCAGACACGGGGAGAACATGCAAACTCCACGCAGGGAGGACCCGGGAAGTGAACCCAGGTCCCCAGATCTCCCAACTGCGAGGCAGCAGCGCTACCCACTGCGCCACCGTGCCGCCCATTGGCCGGAATATATGGCTGGCAATCCCTCACACATGTTAATTTCAAAGCCAAACAGAACAAAATCGTATTACGCAACGAGTAACTCAAACACAACATGAAACATAATTTTCTTTCAAATTATTACATTCTACTCTTTTTGAATATGGTTAATTACTCGCTGTAATGTAAAATAGTTAGTTCTATTATGCATATGTAACAATTCCCATGAATATTTAAAAATCTGTTTAAATTGTACAACCGCATCCCCATAAGCGAGCGACAGAACCACAAAGAGGCTAGTGTGTAGCGCCAGGCAGGGGGTTGGCGAGCGAAGTGAGCAGGCGGAAAAGCCCCCAAGTAATATAAAAATATAATCATTGTCTTGCAGTTTACTCTTCGAATATCCATCCCCATATCTGAGTATATGAGTAAGTCGAGGGGAGACCACTCCTGATTTTTTTATGTTTGTGCTGCCATATTCATTTGAATTTCCCCTTTGGATTAAGTAGTACTCGGGCGTTGTACCGTGTTAGCCATTATGAATGTAGAGAAAAGTCAAGCAAAATGACACCTTTTATAGATTACAATATGCAAGCTTTTGAGGCAACTCAGGCCCCTTCTTCAGGCAAAATGAGGGGCCTGAGTTGCCTCGAAAGCTTGCATATTGTAATCTTTTTAGTTAGCCAATAAAAGGTGTCATTTTGCTTGACTTTCCCCTTTGGGATTAATAAAGTTTAACTGTTCTCATCAAATCTAAGGGTTGGGACGAATGGCCAGCAAAAATGTCCTGTGCCTCAGTGCTGTGATCGTTACTCTAAACTAATAGAAGCTCTCTTATTCTGCTGCTAACATTTGCTGGCTACACCCTCGTATTATTTAACGTGCCAGTCCGGCTGTCTGCTTTGCTGTTCCATGGTGAATCTTTAGGACTTTATCATATCATGCCCACCCATTGCATTTCAAATGCCCCCTTTGCCATTTTGGTGCTGCTCCTCACCAAGGGTTTCTTGTTGTTGGTTTCAGATTTATGATTTTTACAGGGCTGGAGGAATGCGGCTTTAATATTTAAATTTGGATGGATGGTCTCTTTACGTCTTTTTTAATGAAAATTGGACTTTTTGCCCTGTGCCCACCACCGCTACAACAACAATAACATTTATTTATATAGCCCATTTTCATACAAAAAGTAGCTCAAAGTGCTTTACATAATGAAGAAAAGAAAAATAAAAGACAAAATAAGAAATTAAAATAAGACAACATTAGTTAACATAGAAAAGGAGTAAGGTCCAATGGCCAGGGTGGACAGAAAAAACAAAAAAAAAAACTCCAGAAAGCTGGAGAAAAAAATAAAATCTGCAGGGGTTCCAGGCCACGAGACCACCCAGTCCCCTCTGGGCATTCTACCTAACATAAATGAAATAGTCCTCTTTGTAGTTCGGGTTCTCACGGAGTCACTTGATGCTGATGGTCATACAGACTTCTGGCTTTTAATCCATCCATCATTGTTGGAACATCATGGTGCTTTGAGTAGATGGTGGTGGCTTACGCCACCACCAAAAGGACACCGGAAAAGGAAACAGAAGAGAGAGTAGGGGTTAGTACAGATTTTAGAGCCGCCATGAATAGTGATTATAATGAATTGGATATACAGAGTATCAGGATTAAATTACAGTGAAGTTATGAGAAGGCCATGTTAAAATAATGTGTTTTCAGGAGTTTTTTAAAGTGCTCCACTGTATTAGCCTGGCGAATTCCTACTGGCAGGCTATTCCAGATTTTATGTGCATAACAACAGAAAGCTGCCCGCCTCACCACTTCTTTTAAGTTTTGCTCTTGGAATTCTAAGGAGACACTCAGTTGAGGATCTGAGGTTACGATTTGGAATATAAGGTGTCAGACATTTCGATATATAAGCCGGGGCGAGATTATTTATGGCTTTATAAACCATAAGCAAAATTTTAAAGTCAATCGTGAATGACACAGGTAACCAGTGTAGTGACATCAAAACTGGAGAGATGTGCTCGGATTTTCTTTTCCTGGTAAGGATTCTAGCAGCTGCATTCTGCACTCGTTGCAAATGATTTATCGTCTTTTTTGGGTAGTCCTGAGAGGAGTGCGTTACAGTAATCTAGTCGACTGAAAACAAATGCATGAACTAATTTCTCAGCATCTTTCAATGATATAAGAGGTCTAACTTTTGCTATGTTTCTTAAGTGAAAAAATGCTGTCCTAGTGATCTGATTAATATGCGATTTAAAATTTAGATTACAGTCAACAGTTACCCCTAAGCTTTTTACCTCCGTTTTGACTTTTAATCCTAATGTATCCAGTTTATTTCTAATAGCCTCATTGTATCCATTATTGCCAATCACTAAGATTTCAGTTTTCTCTTTATTTAACTTGAGAAAGTTACTATTCATCCATTCTGAGATACAAGTCAGACATTGTGTTAGTGAATCGAGAGAATCGGGGTCATCAGGTGCAATTGATAAATACAGCTGTGTGTCATCAGCATAGCTGTGGTAGCTCACGTTGTGCCCTGAGATAATCTGACCTGACGGAAGCATGTAGATTAAGAAGAGCAGCGGACCCAGGATAGAGCCTTGTGGAACACCATATAGAATATCATGTGTCTTTGAGTTGTAATTACCACAACTAACAAAGAATTTTCTCCCTGCCAGGTAGGATTCAAACCAATTTAAGACACTGCCAGAGAGGCCCACCCACTGACTAAGGTGATTTTTAAGAATATTATGATCAATGGTGTCAAATGCGGCACTCAGATCTAAGAGGATGAGAACAGATAAATGGCCTCTGTCTGCATTTACCCGCAAATCATTGACTACTGCTATAACCTATCATCTATTTGAAAGTTTCAGATTAGTCAAAAAGTTCTATTTCCTGTTTTCAATGGATCTCAACGTTTTAGGGTCCTCTCACACCAAAAAGATCAATATCTCAATGATGGGTGTGTATCTTGCTGAGTGTGTCTGTGTGTCGCAGTTTCTTGAAGACGGTCTCGAGTTAAAACGACTGGACGGGAAAAATCCCAAGCTCAAAACTTAAGCCTGTTATGAGATAACGATGTGCTGATTAGTTTATGAGACAAGAGAAAAAGGCCCTCTGGCAGAAACCTCAAACATGTGACATGACTCACAGAAGGCCACACAATGGTGAATCCCGAGCTTGATCTCTTGTCATTTGTAATCAGGCTTCTAAGGCGCTAGACCGCAGGGCCTGCCTAAATCATCATCTTGTTCAGACATGGCCTTCATTTACCCAAAACTATACAATTAAATAAAGTCAAATAGAAACAGGCAAATTATTAAAGGAGCAGTAGGATGCCTCCAATGCCAGCTTGCCAAGTTTACTCCAGTCCTGGCACATAAAATGAAAACGAGTCCGTAGGACGCCTTTGCAGTCCCTGTGAGCGCTGCGCTCTGCCGCTTTTGTTGTTCTTCCAGCGCTCTATTCGGTATGACAGCCTTATAAAGCAAGTGGAATTTAATGGTGGGGGGTCTTTCTGCGTGCGTCCCCCATTTCAGGAGTTAAAACCTCTGTGCATTACTTTGCTTTCGAGTCAGTTCAGTTTTGTTTTTGTATTGAGCTCTTCAGGGAGTGCAGGTACAGCGCTGTGACAAATTCTCAGGTAGATATAAATACAAACTTTACAAGTTACTAATTACTTTAAAGATTATACGTACAGACGCCGACTTCTTTAAACAGACAGGGAACAAAGCAAGTTGAGAGTGATTGACAGAAAGGGAGCCCAGCCCTCTCTGCTTAAATGTTAAAAGAGGGTGACAACAAAAGCTCAGCCAGTAACAACCGTTAGGATAATAAACCTCATTATGGGGGGCTTTCTCCTCGGGGGGTTGGGTGGGGGGGGCTATTCCACGGTCAATTACAACAGTCAAAATCAGACACATTCACAGTCCTGGAGACTTCAGCCAAGTGGCCATTCACTCGATGGTGGTCATTCTACAGTAGAGTCTGTGCTGGGCAGTGAAATCCGATGGCAGAATCTTTACATGCTTTGATTCCAAAGCTCCCAGTATCTCTGATGTCTTTTCCATGTGCAGGAGCCCAGCTTGGCAGTACAGGTTGTGGCACTAAGTGGGGAGAAAAAGAAAATGGGAGGGTTAGTGATGGTATATAAATATTGTATTAGTTATATTTCTGTACAAATGACTAACAAACAGAGATGCAGCATGCAGAGCTAATCAGCAGTTCTAGTCAGGGAATTCATTTTAATAATAGCATAATAGTCTATATCTGAGCTTTCGCTCAATTACTATCTTTCTGTCATTCCAACAGATGGCTCATAACAAACATTTTTAATAATAAAATGCATTGCATTTGTCATTCCAATAGATGGTGCCTCACAAACATTAACACTACTATTACAAATTCCATACCAAATAACACATTAAAGAGACATATGCATTGCATTTGTCATTCCAACAGATGGCACATCATAAACATTTGTAGTAATACATTTTATTACTAAATGCATTAAACATGCATTCCAATACATGAGGTCTATGTTGATTATTTAGACTTCAACTCGTCTTACAGCTAGTTTGTAACAATAATAACATTGCATTTTTCATTCCAACACATGGCACATCACACACATTACCATCAGCTTTAACAAATCCCACGCGAAATGGCATTGCATGTGTCAGTCTAACAGATGGCACATTACAAACATTTACACTGCTTTTACGAATTCCATACCAAATTGCATATAACAGGGACATACAGTATGAATAGCATTTGTCATTCCAACAGATGGCTTATCACAAACACATTGCTTTTCTGAATCCCATACGAAAATAGCACATAACAGAGACGTATACATTGTATTTCTTATTCAAACAGATGTCACATCACAAACATTAGCACTGCTTTTACAAATCATAGCAAAGAAATATAAATTAAAATTTGCAATGCAACAGATGGCAAATCACAAATATTCGTAGTAATGAAATGCATTGGCACATCACAAGCATCAACACTGCTTTTACAAACTCCATACCAAATGACATATAGCAGAGACGTATGCATTGCATTTGTCATTCCAACAGATGGCACATCATAAGCATTTGTAGTAATGCATTTTATTACTACATGCATTAAACATGCATTCCAATACATAAGATTCTACATTGATTAGTTGGATTTCAACTTGTCTTACAGTTAGTTTGTAGCAACAAAATCATTGCATTTTTCATTCCAACACATGGCACATCACAAACATTAGGACAGCTTTAACAAATCCCACACAAAATGGCATTGTATGTGTCATTCTAGCAGATGGCACATCACAAATATTAACACTGCTTTTACAAATTCCATACCAAATTGCATATAACAGGGAATATGAATAGCATTTGTCATGCTACAAATCCCATGCTAAATAGCTTATATGGTGCACTGCAGACATTAACACCGAGGTCTATGTTGATTATTTGGATTTCAACCCATCTTAGACTTGTAACACAGATAGTGCTATAATAAAGTAATAGTTTTTCAGCCTGCCTTACAAGCTGAGACCAAAGGGACAGCTCTTATATAAGACGGCTGATCATTTCACAGCTTCTGGGCCCTGTAGCTAAAAACTTGACCTCCCGCTGTTACTTTGTTAATCTTTGGAATCTTTTGTAGTCTGACTCACACGGTCACCTTCACTACAGCCCTTTCCATCCCGGGCATACTAAAGACTCTTTCTTTTTAACAGTTCCTTAGACACTGCTGCCTCTGCAGCTACGGCATTAACTTCTGGAATTAGGAACTCAAATTGAGGAATTCTGTCATCAGGACAGGACACGTGCCTCAATTAAGTCAAGAGAAGACCTTAGAACATCCACCTAAGAGTAGTTCTAGTAAGGAAACCTGCATTGTGCTAATCCTCTCTGTTTTACTATAAAGGAATATGTCATCCAGAAATTATATATTACCTACCCTGTGTAGTCTGTAGTGATGGGCGAGAAAAATTCTTAGATAGATAGAGGGTTTAGAGGGTGCAATGCTGCAGTCACTTTAAGAAAATGGGATTATTATGGTGGCATGAAAAGGACCATAAATATTTGTCAGCTGACCTTACGTAAGAGTACAACAAAAATGCAAATATTGGAGAGAGAAAGGAGGCAAAATAAACTCAGATATCCCCCATTGCTCAGAAGCTCCAGAAAGGGGAAACATGGCGGAATAAGGAAAAGATCAGTGCATGACCGAACTGAGCATCGCTTAGACACTTATGAAAATAATAATTTGTGAATTTCCCATTGGGATTAATAAAGTATCTATCTATCTATCTATCTATCTATCTATCTATCTATCTATCTATCTATCTATCTATCTATCTATCTATCTATCTATCTATCTATCTATCTATCTATCTATCTATCTATAATCATTATTAAACTAATTGCTATCCTTTTGACAATTAAGAGAACAATTAGGATACTTTTCAAATTATTAACAATAAGCAAATCTCTATTTTATGTTATTGTTACTGGAGTAACAACAACAACAACAACAACATTTATTTCTATAGCACATTTCCATACAAATGATGGAGCTCAAAGTGCTTTACATGATGAAGAAAGAGAAAAAAGACAAAATAAATAAGAAAATAGAATTAGGGGACACTAATTAACATAGAATAAAAGTAAGGTCCGATGGCCAGGGAGGACAGAAAAAACAAACAAAACTCCAGACGGCCGGAGAACAAAAAACAAAACCTGCAGGGGTTCCAAGGCCACGAGACCAGCCAGCCCCTTCTAGGTATTCTACCTAACATCAATGACCTCAATCAGTCCTCATTGTATTCAGGGTTCACATTGAAGAACTTGATGATGACGGTCTAGTATGGATTACAGAGCCACCAGGAATGATATTGATAATTAAATGCCTATACAGAGTATCAGGATTAAACTAAAATGAAGCTATGAGAAAGCCATGTTAACATAATGAGTTATTAGCAGTTTTCTAAAGTGCTGCACCTTTTTAGCCTGGCACTGGAGTAGCATTATGTGTAATGGTTTTGATATGGGGTGTTTAACAGTGTGGTCTGTAAGGGTCACACCATTTCTCCAAAACTGACACAGACAGATGCCAGTCACAAGTTCAGCAACACACAGGCTTTATTCAGTGAGAAATGCTTCCCAAATCGTTTCCCACGGCACAGTACACAAGCACCAATAATAAAAGCAGCACACAGCAGTTGTCTCTCTGTATCCTCCACCTCCACTCCTTCCAGCAAGCTTTGCCTTCTCCCTCCCAGCTCTGGCTCCCTGAATGAAGTGAGGATGGTCCCTGTAAAGCTGCACCCGGGAGCACTCCAGGTGACCCATCAGCACGATCTGAAAGTACTCCCACCTGAGGCAGAAGCCCACCGTAGTAGAGCTCTGCAGCACCCCTTGGCGGCTCCCCCAGAACCCAACAGGGCTGTGCTGAACTCCAACTCCCACGAAGCCCATTGGGACTCCAAGGCAAACCCAGGGGGGCAGCCATCTAGTGCTCCGGGGGAGGTAGTGCAGGTTTGCGGCTCAGGAAAAAGGGGTGGGGGGTTAATAAATAAATAATTAATTGGCCGGCTCAATCTCCGTGGGTGTGCATGCTTAAGCGGCTGCGAGGGGTTGGTGGAGTAACTGGGGCAAGACACACTTGCACGTGAGGGTACGGTCCGTCTCAGTTGCTTCATTGGCTTCCTGCCGTGTGCACTTATGACACGACACCTATGGAAGCAAATAAGGAAGAGCCGGCATGAGAAAAAGGGAGAAATCCAAAGGAAGACAGAAAAGATCGGTCAGAAGAGAACAACAGAGATGATTGGAAAAGGAAGATAAACGATGGAGGGAAGGCAGGAAAAAGATGGGAGAGAGAACCGGTGCATGCTGATGACAGAGAGTTAGAGAGAGAGAAGGCAGTCCCTCGAAGGGAACGTGTGGCCGACGCTCAGTGGCTGAAGGTGGTCACTCTGGCTGAGTAACCTGGGAGCTGGAGAGTGACGCGTTGCTCGGTTGGAGCGACTTGTCGAATAAATCCGGAGAGAGGCAGCGTGATGGCAGGGTAATGAGGCATCCTGTGGGTGGAGCCATGGACTGTTGGGACCGAGGCTCAGGGATGGTACCCTCCCGGGACCCAGAGTCAGCTATAGGGGTCCAAGCCTAGGAGCAGAGCAGAAGGTGGTCTGCACTGCCGGTTAGGCCCCATCCTTGCCTGCAAGGATCAGTTAGGGTTAAGCTAAAGAGACGTCAGCCTCTAAAGGGTTTCAACCAGGGCTCACGTTTTTCTGGACAGCTTCCAGCCTCATCATTTTAACCTTGCTTTTTTTTTTAGATTATTGGATTATTTATTTATTATGGAAGATTTTTGCACTGCACTTTTGAATACTGTTTTGATTTTTGGCTTGTAATTAATAAAAGCACTGGAACACTTTTGCACCTACACCTTGCTTTGTGTGTTGTGTCCTCATCCGTTAGGCTCATCCCTCAGGTATGTTATATCATGTTCAAGAGGCTCCCTAGCATGGAGCCGACCGGCACTGTCACACCTGATCCTTCCAATAATGGGGGCAATCTTGAGCGAGAAAAGACCCCGGCTGTCCGCCACCACAGATATTATCTGATGTTACAGTATCTAACTGACACATGGATTATCTATTACTGCCATAAAGACCTCAGGTCCTCTACACGTCGCTAAACATTAGTCGACCTAAGAAGTGCTCTGAGTGTTGCTGCATTAAGGACACATTTGTAAATGTCACCGACACACACAGACAGCTCTCCTCTTTACTAGTTACTTAATGGAGGAATTGTAGAAAAGCAACCAGCATGCAACTTTAACACCCAAAAGGAGCAATCAGCTCCGATGAACTTCAGTTTGCTGGCTCATTTTATTGGGAGCTAACATTCCGGATTTAGTTAAGGTCTTATTGCCATGTTCTTTCATTGGAAGGACAAAGTGAAGTTTTGAGAAATCCATAAGTGTGGGTGGCTGGGATGGAGGAGGATTCCACTTAGGGTCCCAGTTTGGCACAGGGTCCCCACAAGTGACTGTAAAGGACTGGAGATGATACGACATGTGGAAGCTTCCTCAGTGTTTAGACATAATATCGGCAACTTCAAATGTAGAGTGCGTTTCACAAATAAGATGCATCGGCTCTGAGTAGAATAAGAGTTAAGGGCGCATTTATTGCAGTGAAGGTCGCTATGCAATGCAAATAGACTAAATCACTTAGAGGCGGAATATAATAATGTGAGCCGCATGCCAAAAGGTATTTAAGTCAGTAATACATAAGATGAGTTGCAGCAATTACTGTGCCTTTGTTGTTAGTATGGATTTTGCATCATTGAAACATTGATAATAGCTTTTATAGTGTGCACTCTCATTATACTCAAAAACATTTTATGACTTGAGTACTTTGGACTCATTGGATGAATGTACCATAAATGATGATGCATAACGCAGAGCTGTTGAAATGATGAAGCCGAAAAGACAATTTGGAGTACCTGTACAATCTATTTTGACATGAGAAGTGGGCCGATCATTTTAACATTCAACACTTGTCCGGCAAGGAAAGAGTAAATGTCACCGTCCTTCTCGACCACTCTGGTCTGCTGTTGAATGGTGTCTGGTGACGCCACTTCTGTGTGGTACCAAATGTACTGTAGCTCTTGGCTGGTGGAATGAGCTTCCCACCTGAATTTGAAAATTCGGACTCCCTCATTGTATTGAAGACTCTGTTCTTTGGTGAATTTCTTTTGAACCGATTGTAACCAAGGTAGTGTAACCACCTTGTATCTGGTTCTGAGCTCTTCACTTCTGATGATCAGTGTTGTACCCTTGTCCTGTAACACTTGTGCCCAAACAGTCCCCCTCTATTATGTTGATCTAAGTTTCGAAAACTCAACAACAACATTTATTTCTATAGCACATGTTCATACAAATGATGTAGCTCAAATTGCTTTACATAATAAAGAAATAATAACCCTAACCCTAACCTTAATTTTAGGCAGAGTGGTGGCTCTGAGGCTAGGGATCTGCACTGGTAATCGGAAGGTTGCCGGTTCGAATCCCGTAAATGCCAATAGGGACTCTGCTCTGTTGGGCCCTTGAGCAAGGCCCTTAACCTGCAATTGCTGAGCGCTTTGAGTAGTGAGAAAAGCACTATATAAATGCAAAGAATTATTATTATTTATTTTATTAAGACAGATAAATAAGAAAATAGAATTAGGGACCATTAATTAACATAGCAGACCCCCGTGACCCTGTGTTCGGATTCAGCGGGTTGGAAAATGGATGGATGGATGGATGGATAATTAACATAGAATAAAATTAAGGTCCGATGGCCAGGGAGGATGGAAAAAACAAAAGAAAAATTCCAGATCGCTGAAGAAAAAAAAAAACAAAATCTGCAGGGGTTCCATGGCCACGAGACCACACAGCCACGTCTCGGCATTCTACCTGATATAAATGACCTCAATCAGTCCTCATGGTATTCAGGGTTCACATGGAAGAACCTGATGATGATGGTCATGTGGAACTCTGGCCTTTAATCCATCAATGTAGGGACCACACGGTGCTTGATCAGGTGGTGGTGGCGCAGATCGGCACCACAGAAATCCGGAAAAAGAAGAGAAAGTCAGGGTTAGTATGGATTTTGGAGCCACCATGAATAATAATGATAATTAATTGAATATACAGATCATCAGGATTAAACTAAAATGAAGCTAAGAGAAAGCCATGTTAAAGTAATCAGTTTTTTAAAGTGCTCCACTGTATCAGCCTCACAAATTTCTATCGGTCTGCTATTCTAGATTTTAGGTGCAGAACAAGAGATGGCCACCTCACCACTTCTTTTAAATTTAGCTCTCGGAATAATAAGCAGACCCTCATTTGAAGATCTAAGGTTACGATTTGGAGTGTAAGGTGAGAGGCATTCTGAGATACAGGATGAAGCAGAGGGTGGCACGGTGGCGCAGTGGGTAGCGCTGTTGCCTCGCAGTCTGGGGACCTGGGTTCGCTTCCCGGGCCCTCCCTGTGTGGAGTTTGCATGTTCTCCCCATGTCTGTGTGGGTTTCCTCCAGGTACTCCAGTTTCCTCCCACAGTCCAAAGACATGCTGTTTAGGTGGATTGGCGATTCTAAATTGGCCCTAGTGTGTGGTGGGTGTGTTTGTGTGTGTCCTGCGGTGGGTTGGCACCCTGCCCAGGATTGGTTCCTGCCTTGTGTCCTGTGTTGGCTGGGATTGGCTCCAGCAGACCCCCGTGACCCTGTGTTCGGATTCAGCGGGTTGGAAAGTGGATGGATGGATGGAGGATGAATCAGATTATTGAAGGCTTTGTAAACCATCAGCAGTATTTTACAGTCAATTCTAAATGGCACGGGTAACCAGTGTAACGACGCTAGGACTGGTGTGATGTGCTCTGATTTTCTTCTCTGAATTAAGATTCTGGCAGCTCCATTCTGCACTCGTTGTATTCGATTGATATCTTTCTTGGGTGGTCCTGAGAGGAGTGCGTTACAGTAATCTATCCAACTGAAAACAATTGTGTGAACTCATTTTTCAGTATCTTGCAATGTTATAAGGGGTCTCTATTTGCTCTATTTCTTAAGTGAAAAAATGCTGTCCTAGTAATCTGATTAATATGCGATTTAAAATTCAAGTCATAGCGAACAGTTACCCCTAAATTTTTTACCTCCATCTTGACTTTTAATCCTAATGCATCAAGTTTATTTCTAATGACCTCATTATATCCATTTTGTCATTCATAACGCTGACCTCGTTGTGTTCAAGAAGTGTCCAAAGACTCTGTTTTTTGACGAATGTCTGTCTAATCTCAGGGGTCCCCATACTCCGGTGTTGGAGGCAGAGCCGCCGCCAGGGGGAGGCAACCATGACACCCGTCAGGGGTACCAAGCAGTGGGAGGCTCTGTTGCGTGTGACTAAACCTGTGGCAAATGAAATGGAAACCCCTGCAGTGTTCAAATCAGGTCGGTGTCGCAAGACGTCTTATTGAGATGGACAGATCTGACGCAGAAGCAGACGATCAGGAATCCCAAGATCCAGAAGTTAAATTCAGAAGACGCACATTTCATGTTATTATGATGGATTCCTTAATTTCAGAATTGCCTGGGCTAAACAACATATGTCGCCTTTAATGTTCAATTTTAAACTTTTGGGAGCATGAGCACGGAGGAGATCTCAGCCTCTTGTGCAAATTAATGTGTATCTTTTAAAACACTTTAGATTGCATAAAATGAAACCCTTCCTCCCCCCAACCTAATTATAAGATTGTCTTGCTACTCTCACCACGGTCTGCGTATTTCAAAAAGTCACACTCTTGCCTATTCCACCCCTGAGAATCGCACCCCATTTCATTGCCAGGGGGCCACAACTCTATAGACAACATCCACACAACAAACAACGTGTGCGGGTTCCCTGCAGCTGCTTTGACAAACAAGATTCTGACAAGCATTTTCAAGGACCGTTGTCATTAGAATGCAAGTGCAAGAGATAATGGAAACAGATTGATTGTATGTCTCCTAATTCATGTTCAACTAGATTACTTATTGAGTGACCCTCACACTCTCGGCTTGAAAATGAATTCCATCAAGACCAAAGCTGTCAATGTAAAAATGAGTTTGCCAATTTGAGTTTTTGGTGGATTTGGACTGAGATATATGGGAAATGAGAATTGCTTTTTTTTTTTTTTTTTGCATTTCCAACTGTGAAATCTCTTTATTCATGGCATTCCCATTGAGGTCACATTCACGCTCTCAATGAGATGCAGCAGCAGGTTCTGGGTATGTGTTACAAGTTATTCAAACACCAAATCTTTTTTTATTAATAAAATTTCAGTTGACATTTTGAAAATTTAAAACGTTAAAGGGGTTCTGTGCTTGAAATGTAGTGTCCCTTTGGGGATGGCAGGAAAAACTGTAAAACCTAAGGGTGCAGGCGAAATCAATAGTGTTGACTCCATCTGCGACCCTAAGCAAATCAATTGGCTCAACATTACTTTAAATGTAGAAATATCAAAAACATTGTACTATTCCTTTTAAATGCTTCTAGATGTAAGAACGTAATATAGCACACCATTTATGCTATGCCATAACACAACGCAACACAAAATGTCATGCCATGCCATAGCACATCATAATACACCATTTTATGCCATATCTTTCAATAAAATAATATGACACACCATATCATGCCATACCTTGCAATAACATAACTAACATAACGCAACATAACATAGCACACTATGCCATGGCATAAAATAACATAACATAACACACCATGTTATTCCATGCCATGCCATGCTGTAAAACAATCTAACATAACACACTGTTCCATGCCATGCTAAAACATAACATAAAACACCATGCCATGCCATGCCATGCCATGCCATAACATAACATAACATAACATAACATAACATAACATAACATAACATAACATAGCACACTATGCCATGGCATAACATAACACACCATGCCAAAACATAACATAATACACCATACCATGTAATGCCATAACATAACATGACACAACACAACACAACAGAACACAACACAACACAACAGAACCCAACACAAAATAACATATCATAACATAGCATACTATGCCATGGCATAACATAACACACCATGTCATTCCATTCCATACCATGTTGTAAAACAACATAATGTAACACACCATGCAATACCACATATAACATAACATAACATAGCACACTATGCCATGGCATAACATAACATAACACACCATGCCAACCCATAACATAATATACCATGCCATAACATAACATAAACATAGCATAAAACATAGTATACTATGCCATGGCATAACATAACATAACACATCATGCCATTCAATACCGTGCCACGCTCTATAATAACATAAGAACATCACACACCATGCCAGGCCATGCCATAATATAAAAAAAACTGAAGTGTTACTGGTAGGTCCAAAATCCCAACTTTCTAAGGCATTCAATTTCTCTATTTCTATTGATGGTCCACTTGTCAAACCTGCTCCTGTTGTCAGAAATCTTGGCATTTTGTTTGATTCATCAGTTAACTTTGAGTTACACATTAGGTCTCTTTCCAAAATTTCATTCTATCATCTCCGTAACATCGCCCGCCTCCGTCCATTTCTGTCCTTGTCTGATACTCAAACTCTGGTTCATTGTTTCATAGTGTCTCGTATTGATTACTGTAATTCCCTTTTCATTGGCCTCCTTGCAAAATCTATACAGAAGCTACAGGACATTCAGAACTCTGCAGCCAGAGTCCTCACCCACACAAAGCGTTTTGCTCATGTCTTCCCTGTTCTCTCCCAGCTTCACTGGTTACCGGTTCCATCAAGGATTAAATTCAAGATTCTGCTTCTCACCTTCAAAGCCCTACATAACCTTGCCCCTCTCTACCTCACTCAGCTACTAGCTCCTTGTCGCTCTCTCAGGTCCTCGAGCAGTCATCTCCTTACTGTCCCACACACCAGACTCTTCACCCTGGGAGGCAGCTCCTTCAGTGCTATAGAACCTCAACTCTGGAACTCTCTACCTCACTCTCTCCGAGATTGCTCCTGTTTCTTCACTTTTAAATTGCACCTGAAAACTTTCGTCTTCTACAAACTTTTGTCATCTGTCTTTTTTTTTTTTTTACTTTTTTCAGGTTTGTGAAAGGCGCTCAATAATTGTAACCTAATGTTATTATTTATTATTATTAAAATAACATAACACACCAAGTCATTCTATGATATGACATTTTGTAAAACAACATAATGTAACAAACCGTGCAATACCACATATCTTTATATATAATACGCTACCATGGCTGTTCATTTGTCTGTCCAGGATTTTAAATCACCTGTAGCTCTCAAACCGATTGACCAATTGAACTGAAATTTAGTTCACATATACTACGTGACCTCTACTGTCCTCTTTCGGGGTGACGATTGACCTCCAAGGTCATTCCTCTTTTCATTTTAATTTTATTGTAGAATCAACTCTCTGCAGCGAGCAGTAGGCATGTGCCGCACGGCCGCCGTTCTCATCCCAACCACCTTCACCATCACTTCCCCTACCTCTTCACGTCTTAAATCATTCTTGACACAGATTGAAGACTTAAGTGCCAGCTTAAGTGCAAAATTAAAGAAAACGTACTAAGTAATTGCAACACAAATACCAGCTGCTCAGGAAGCAGCAAGCGCATCAACCTCTGAGCAAACAAATGATAAACGTACAGAGAAAGAAAGAGGAGGAAAACTAGGAATGCTCACGTCAAGTTATCGTGCAGTGCGCCCGTTACTGGTAATATAATATATCATAACATAACATGCCTTGTCAAGCCATGCCATAACATAACAGTGACTGTTTATTCTACTCAGTTACGGTTTTCTTAATGCAGTATGGTAAAGGACCAACACTGGGGGAAGCCTATCTAGCATTTTGTAATAATCAAGCTAGAACTGAAGATGTTGAGGTGATTGAACCACTGGTGACCATAATATAATACAATTCTCAGTGTTTTGGAAGAGTGCGGATACCGAGACTAAAACTGTTAAATTTAACTCTGGTCAGGCAAATTTTGAGCAGATGCGGCCAAGTCTGTGGAGAATGGACTGGGATAAGCTTTTAAGTATGGAGACAGTTGAGGAGCAGTGGAACAGGTTTAACATGCTGGAAAGGTACCCACCTAAATTTGGAATTAACAAAACACAGCAGTGGCTAATGAGGAGATGACGAAAACTCTGCAATGGAAAAAAAAAAACAGCTGAATAAAGTGTAGTTTGTCTACTAGGACTAGGTGTTTTAATCCCTTTGTAATCAGGACAGCATTGGTTTCTTTGGTAGGACTGGAGATGTCCTCATGGATTTTCATCTGGCAGTGTTACTGCCTCCAGTACGACACATCATCAGTTGTATACCCCAGGGTCATTGGCTGTTTCGGCTTTTATCACAATACAGCCTCGCCTGAGGACGGCCCACCACAGGCTGATCAGACCTGGGTGTGTGACACGCTGGAGGCTGCAAGAGCAGCCCATACGGTCTCCTTCCGCTTCAGCCACAACCAATGGCTGCTTCTTATGGCGGTATCTGCCAGTTCCTTTATGATCTTCCGCTGAGCCTGCCCACTTTTTTCAGCAGCTTCCAGAGGTACTTTGAGACACCTAGGGTGTTCTTGTAGAGCCTATATGGAATGCCGTTGGTCCCAGGGGCTGATGCTGATCTTGCCCGTCTTAATGTGGTCTCAACTTCCCTCCATGTAGGGGGTCTTTTGTCCAGCTGGTGCTCAGGTGGTTGGATAGGTGGCATGTCCTCTGGGATGGTGACTGGCACGTGCCTCTGATAATCAGAGTTTGTCTTGCTCAGGTGCTCCTCTAATTCCCTCATAGGTACTTTAAGGGTCCCAGTTTTCTCCATGACAAAGAGATCCTTGGCAAACCTGTAGGGATCTCTGTAGAAGGCAGTCCTTGTTCGCTCTTTCTTCTTACGTTGTTTTTTCAAATGTTCTGCTCTTTGCAGCATTACGAGGCGCTGTTTGATGTCGCTCTGTAGTGCCTCAGTTCCTTTCCTTTCCTCTTCAGAGGCCTTCTTCCATTGTTTTCACAGGCATCTTCTGTCTTTCACAAGTCGCTCCATGTTTTGCTGTCTCCTGGACTTCAGATGGCCTGATGGTTTCTTCTGAGATCTGAAGTTCTTGCTTTTCACTCCAAATCTCTCAGCGCCATAACTGTATATAATTTCTCCCATCTTGTCTAATTTCCTTTCAATGTCCCCTTTCAGATCTTCTAAGAGATGGATGAGGTCAGAGTCAATGGTTCTCCACTCCTTTTCCTGGCAGGATTTGGGCCACAGAATTTGTGGCTTTCATCCACCCAACTTCCTCTCAATTGCTAACTATGGTTGGATTGGGTCTGGGCTCCCATCCATTAGTGGAGATGTGCCTGGCTGAGCTTCGTCTGGGGTTCTGATACCCTGTGGACTGTGGTGAGTTTCCTGCCACTGGGCTTTAATCAACTGATTTGCCCTACCTCTGAAAAAGTATTGGTCAATGCGAGGTCTCTTGGTAAGCTCTTTTAGACACTTCTTCCTGCCTTGATGGATCTTAAGACCCTTCTCTGATGTTATCTTTTTCCAGCCACAGATACAGCTCTGCAACTTATGTCCTGCCAGTGCTGTTTCTCCATCAACCGCCGTGCTGATTATCGATGTCATTGTTGTTTTCGTTCCGAGGTCCATTACTGTGTGGTCTGTCATGAGTCATATTTCGCCCCCGCTCTTGCAGACTCAGGGGGTATTCTTCCTCTTGAAGTTTCCATAGCAATAGTTGGGTGGATCCAAGTCATCGTGTTATGACCGAAACCTGCCGACTTGGGTAGCTAGCCCAGGCCAGCCCCCTTGGGGTCTATTCCCTCCTGTCAGCAGTCTCTTCAGGCTGTCACCAGGTCTTTCCCGGGTTGTCAGCTGCCCTTTCACAGCAGTCACTGGTTTCAAGCCAGATTTCAGTTTGTCTACTAGGACTAGGTGTTTTAATCCCTTTGTAATCAGGACAGCATTGGTTTCTTTGGTAGGACTGGAGATGTCCTCATGGATTTTCATCTGGCAGTGTTACTGCCTCCAGTACGACACATCATCAGTTGTATACCCCGGGGTCTTTGGCTGTTATTAGTGTATAAGACTAATAACTCCAATGTGAATCGTAGGGTGTATGAGAACATGGGGGCAACCATTAAGAAGGATATTAAGGGGGCTAAAAGGGCAGCTGGAGAGGAATACAGTAGATAAGGTGAAAACCGAACCAAAGAGATTCTTTCAGTATTTTAGTAGAAAAAGAACAGTCAAGGAGGATGTGAAGTGAAGAAGAGCTGCTGAGATTAAATAGGCTGAAATCAAACAAATCACCAGGACCAGATCATATTTATCACAAAGTGCTCATGGAGTTAGCGAGTGCAGATATAAACCCTTGACACATATTTTAGGAAGTCACTGTGCACTGGGGAAATTGTGAAGGACTGGAAAATATAAAAAGGATGACCGAGCAGATCCAAGCAACTACAGGCCATAAACTTAATGGGCATTGTAAGAGAATTAATGGAAGCAGTTATTAAGGACTAGTCATTTAGCCCGTTATAATAACGGGCGCTAGAACAGTAGTGCATAAACATTAGTAGGTACAGTCTATATTAAATGGCAAGGGACTTAGACCTCATTCTTTTTGTTGCTCGTATTTTTCTTTCTTTCATCCTTTCTTTTGTTGATGTCTACTTGCTGAGCTGACCGTTCTTCGTGGGCTGCCGCCGTGTATTGTGTGTCTTTAATTTTCTGTGACAGTAATGCTGTCTTGTATGGCTCTATTCAATAAGGGCGCGCACAAAAAGGCGAGCCTCAAAAGGGCGACCTCAATTGAACGCGGCGAATAAAGGCGTTCATAGATAATTTAGTTCAAATGGCTCTGGAATATGTGAAGAGCAACAAAGGTGCAGATCTTTATTTACGCGCGCCTTTATTCGCTGCGCCCAATTGAGGTCTCCCTTTTGAGGCTCGCCTTTTTGTGCGCGCCCTTATTGAAGGATACCGTCTTGTACGTCCGCTGGCTTGTACGTCCATAATATACCTTTAATTTTCTCTGGCGGTAATACAGTCGTGCGCGTCGGTAATATGCCTTTAATCTCCTCTGACAGTAATAGTGGCTTGTATGTAGCTGTAATATGCGTCACTGTATTGTGTGCCTTTAATTTCCTCTCGCAGTAATACTGGTTTGTATTTCTCTGACAGTAATATCGCGCATCGCACCGTGCCCAGCGCATGCGCACTTCATCAGAAGACACCCACACACAGACACCTGGACGCACACGGGGATTTTATTAAAGAGGATAAGATTGAGCAACACCTGGCAAGGACAGAAGTTTAACTGAACAGTCAGCATGGGGTCAGAAGAGGAAGGTTGTGTTTTACTAACATGCTGGAATTCTATGAGGAGGCAACAAAAGGATATGATCAAAGTGGAGCAAATGATAATATTTATATGGACTTTCAGAAAGCATTTGATAAGGCGCCACATAAGAGGTTTGGCATCAAACTAAAAAAAAAGTGCCAGTTCAGGGTGATATTTTTAGATGGGTGCAGAACTGGCTCAGACACAGGAAGCAAAGGGTAAGGAACATCATCGAAATTGGGTGATGTTAAGAGAGGTGACCAGCAGGGGTCAGTGCCAGGGCCGCTGCTATTTTTAATATATATAAATGATTTAGATAGGAATATAAGTAACAAGCTGGTTAAGTATGCAGATGATACCAAGATAGGTGGATTGGAAGATAATCTCGAATCTGTTGAATCATCACCGAAGGACTTGGACAGCATACAGGCAGATTTGTGCCAGTAAATGTCAAGTATTACCCATAGGAAGTAAAAATGTGAGGTTTGAATACACAATGGGAGGTCTGAAAATCAAGAGAATACCTTATGAGAAGGACTTAGGAATCGTAGTGGACTCGATGCTATCATCTATCTATCTATCTATCTATCTATCTATCTATCTATCTATCTATCTATCTATCTATCTATCTATCTATCTATCTATCTATCTATCTATCTATCTATCTATCTATCTATCTATCTATCTATCTATCTATCTATCTATCTATCTATCTATTACAACAACAACAACAACATTTATTTATATAGCACATTTTCATACAAAAAGTAGCTCAAAGTGCTTTACATAATGGAGAGAAGAAAAATAAAAGACAAAATAAGAAATTAAAATAAGACATTAATTAACATAGAAAGGAGTAAGGTCCGATGGCCAGGGTGGACAGAAAAAACAAAAAAAAAACTCCAGAAGGCTGGAGAAAAAAATAAAATCTGTAGGGGTTCCAGGCCACGAGACCGCCCAGTCCCCTTTGGGCATTCTACCTAACATAAATGAAATAGTCCTCTTTGTAGTTCGGGTTTTTCATGGAGTCACTTGATGCTGATGGTCATACAGATTTCTGGCTTTTAATCCATCCATCATTGTTGGAACATCATGGTGCTTTGGGTAGATGGTGGTGGCACACGCCACCACCAACAGGACACCGGAAAAGGAAACAGAAGAGAGAGTAGGGGTTAGTACAGATTTTGAATGAATAGTTATTATAATGAATTAGATATACAGAGTATCAGGATTAAATTACAGTGAAGTTATGAGAAGGCCATGTTAAAATAATGTGTTTTCAGTAGTTTTTTAAAGTGCTCCACTGTATTAGCCTGGCGAATTCCTACTGGCAGGCTATTCCAGATTTTAGGTGCATAACAGCAGAAGGCCGCCCGCCTCACCACTTCTTTTAAGTTTTGCTCTTGGAATTCTAAGGAGACACTCAGTTGAGGATCTGAGATTACGATTTGGAATATAAGACGTCAGACATTCCGATATATAAACCGGGGCGAGATTATTTAAAGCTTTATAAACCATAAGCAGAATTTTAAAGTCAATTCTGAATGACACAGGTAACCAGTGTAGTGACATCAAAACTGGAGAAATGTGTTCGGATTTTCTTTTCCTGGTAAGGATTCTAGCAGCTGCATTCTGCACTAGTTGCAAACGATTGATGTCTTTTTTGGGTAGTCCTGAGAGGAGTGCGTTACAGTAATCTAGTCGACTGAAAAACAAACGCATGAACTAATTTCTCTGCATCTTTCGATGATATAAGAGGTCTAACTTTTGCTATGTTTCTTAGGTGAAAAAATGCTGTCCTAGTGATCTGATTAATATGCGATTTAAAATTCAGATTACAATCAACGGTTACCCCTAAGCTTTTTACCTCCGATTTGACTTTTAATCCTAATGCATCCAGTTTATTTCTAATAGCCTCATTGTATCCATTATTGCCAATCACTAAGATTTCGGTTTTTTCTTTATTTAATTTGAGAAAGTTACTATTCATCCATTCTGAGATACAAGTTAGACATTGTGTTAGCGAATCAAGAGATTTGGGGTCATCAGGTGCTATTGATAAATACAGCTGTGTGTCATCAGCATAGCTGTGGTAGCTCACGTTGTGCCCTGAGATAATCTGACCTAATGGAAGCATGTAGATTGAGAAGAGCAGTGGACCCAGGATCGAGCCTTGTGGAACACCATATAGAATATCATGTGTCTTTGAGTTATAATTACCACAACTAACAAAGAATTTTCTCCCTGCCAGGTAGGATTCAAACCAATTTAAGACACTGCCAGAGAGGCCCACCCATTGACTAAGGCGATTCTTAAGAATATTATGATCAATGGTGTCAAATGCGGCACTCAGATCTAAGAGGATGAGAACAGATAAATGGCCTCTGTCTGCATTTACCCGCAAGTCATTTACTACTTTAACGAGTGTAGTTTCTGTGCTGTGATTTGTTCTAAAACCTGACTGAAATTTATCAAGAATAGCATGTTTATTGAGGTGCTCATTTAACTGCATAATGACTGCCTTCTCTAGAATTTTACTTAAGAAAGGCAGGTTAGAGATGGGTCTATAATTTTCAAGAGCAGAGGGATCGAGATTATTTTTCTTAAGTAGGGGTTTAACTACCGCAGTCTTAAGACAGTCTGGGAAGACCCCCGTATCTAATGACGAGTTTACTATGTCAAGAACATTATCACTAAGCACGGCCGATACTTCTTTGAAAAAATTTGTTGGTATTGGGTCAAGGGCACAGGTGGAGGGTTTCATTTGAGAAATTATTTTATGTAAATCAGGTAAATCTATCCTAGTGAAAGACTTTAATTTGTTTATTATGGGGTACTGGGGTTTAGGAGGATCCTTAGTGTTGGGGAGATATACTATGTTATTTCTAATATCTTTAATTTTTTGATTGAAAAATACAGCGATAGCTTCACAGGTTTTACTGGAAGTACTTAGGAGGCATTCCTTTGAGTTACCTGGGTTTAACAGATGATCAATTGTTGAGAATAAGACTCTGGGATTACTAGCATTGTTATTTATAATCTTAGAGAAATAGCAGCGCCTCTCAAGACGGACTGTGTTATTGTATTCTGTTATTTTAACTTTTAATATCTCATAGTCAATAGTTAGTTTAGTCTTCCTCCATTTACGCTCAGCTCTACGGCATGTTCTCTTTAAATCAGACACTCTTTGGGTCTTCCATGGTATAACAATGCTAGAAGATTTTTTAACTGTCTTTTCAGGTGCAACTATGTCAACAGCAGCCCTCACTTTAGTATTAAATCTTTCCACCTTACTATTTACATTCTCCTCGCTATTATAGTTGGCACTATAAACGGACTGATTGGTTAGAATGTTTGAAAGTTTTAAAGCTGCTGATGAGTCAAAGAAGCGTTTTTTAACAATATGCTTCTCATGAGTGTTTTCTATCATTATTTCTATATTAAATAGTAGAAGAAAATGGTCTGATAGACCCGTATCAATGACCTGCTTTATATCAACTTTTAGTCCTTTAGTAATTACTAAGTCTAACGTATGACCTGCTTTATGTGTAGGCTGATTAACGAGCTGTCTCAAATCAAAAGAGTCCAGGAGGTTCATAAATTCTTTTACTTTTTGGTCACATTGATTATCTACATGAAAATTAAAGTCGCCGACTATTAAGAATGTGTCATAGTTCGTAATTAAGATTGACATCAAGTCAGAGAATTCCTCAAAGAAAGACGCGTTGAATTTTGGAGGTCTATACACGGATAATACTAGAACGTGAGAATCTCCCTGAATAATAATGGTGAGATACTCAAAAGACTTGAATTTACCAAAACTGATATTTTTACATTTTAACCTGCTTGAGTAAATGTTTGCTAGTCCGCCCCCTCTCTTTCCTTGGCGATCAGCACGAGTAAAACTGTAATCCGGAGGCGCAGATTCGATTAAAACAGCTGCACCATCTGAGCTAAGCCACGTTTCACTTAGTGCAATAAAATCTATTTTTTTATCACTAATAAGATCGTTGATAAAAAACGTCTTGTTAGTTAAAGCTCTAACATTTAATAGTGCCATATTCAATGTTTCGGAGGAGCAGAGATGAATACTATGTGCGTTATTGATATATGGAACAGGAATTAAGTTATTTTTATTAGCGCCGCTCTGCGTGTATTTTTTGTTTAATCTATGATATGTTTTTATAGTTTTAATACATTGTTCATCTAAAGTAGTAACTTTAATTAAATTATTGGTGTTTATGCCGTATTGCCTAGATTTTCTATGTGCATTAAGATTGGTTATTACAGTATTTATGTTGTGCACTTTTATGGAAGAATTTATTAAACAATTACAATGACCAAGCACAGGAGTGGCAATTCGGAAGGGGTTAAAAGCAGAGATAGATAGTCAAGATAAACGAATTACCTTGGATATGTTTTTGGAGAGGACCCGGGCGCCGAAGCTGTTCGGATGCAGGCCATCTCGCTTGAAGAAACGCGGTCTTTCCCAAAAGAGGTCCCAGTTGTTGATGAAACCGATGTCTTGATTCTTGCAGAAGCCCTGCAGCCAGTTGTTTAAACCAAGCAGACGACTGTAGTACTCGTTTGATCGTCTGACGAGAGGGAGTGGACCCGAGATGAAGATCTTTGCCGATGGGGTCCTCTCCTTTGTGACTTTAATTAATGCAGTGAAGTCTGCCTTGAGGATCTCGGACTGTCGGTGCCTTATGTCGTTTACGCCAGCATGTAAAACAATTGCTCCAACTGCCCTGTTCTTGTAGATCGCCGGCGCACGTCTCGTCACATCTCGGACACGAGCACCGGGAAAACAAGAAACAAAAGATTTTCTATTAGGGCAAGTGATATTGAGGTTCCTAACAATAGAATCACCTACCACTATTACATCACCAGGAGCTGAAGGCGAACTGGGGACGCTTAGAGGGTCAAACCGGTTCTGGGTTACGATGCTTGCCTGTGCCGATGGAGGTGTTCTGGCCTTGAACCCCCGCCTGCATAGCTGAAATACACCGAGGTCATCATCGGTGTCGCTCCTACGAGGCGCGGGGGTGAAGGTGACTTGAGCGGCACAACGCGGGGTTGATGTTACGCTGATAACAGATGGCGAGGACGGTTTATCCAACAGCCGAGCCTTCAGATCTCTGAGGTATCTACGTCTGGACAGAAGTTTCTGAATCTGTTCATCGAGTGCCTGGAGTTCCTCGACTACAATTTCAACGCGATTCACCTCACTGTCGGCCATTGTCCGCTTCTGTTTCTGCTTCCGCTTCCGCTTCGTGCCCTAGGAAGAATGAGAGAGAGATAGGTTAGAGTATTATAGAGTATAGAGTATTATATAGTGCCTTTCATATCTATCTATCTATCTATCTATCTATCTATCTATCTATCTATCTATCTATCTATCTATCTATCTATCTATCTATCTATCTATCTATCTATCTATCTATCTATCTATTATATAGTGCCTTTCATATCTATCTATCTATCTATCTATCTATCTATCTATCTATCTATCTATCTATCTATCTATCTATCTATCTATCTATCTATCTATCTATCTATTATATATAGTGCCTTTCATATCTATCTATCTATCTATCTATCTATCTATCTATCTATCTATCTATCTATCTATCTATCTATCTATCTATTATATAGTACCTTTCATATCTATCTATCTATCTATCTATCTATCTATCTATCTATCTATCTATCTATCTATCTATCTATCTATCTATCTATCTATCTATCTATCTATTATATAGTGCCTTTCATATCTATCTATCTATCTATCTATCTATCTATCTATCTATCTATCTATCTATCTATCTATCTATCTATCTATCTATCTATCTATCTATCTATCTATCTATCTATTATATAGTGCCTTTCATATCTATCTATCTATCTATCTATCTATCTATCTATCTATCTATCTATCTATCTATCTATCTATCTATCTATTATATAGTGCCTTTCATATCTATCTATCTATCTATCTATCTATCTATCTATCTATCTATCTATCTATCTATCTATCTATCTATCTATCTATCTATCTATCTATCTATTATATAGTGCCTTTCATATCTATCTATCTATCTATCTATCTATCTATCTATCTATCTATCTATCTATCTATCTATCTATCTATCTATCTATCTATCTATCTATCTATCTATCTATTATATAGTGCCTTTCATATCTATCTATCTATCTATCTATCTATCTATCTATCTATCTATCTATCTATCTATCTATCTATCTATCTATCTATCTATTATATAGTGCCTTTCATATCTATCTATCTATCTATCTATCTATCTATCTATCTATCTATCTATCTATCTATCTATCTATCTATCTATCTATCTATCTATCTATCTATCTATCTATTATATAGTGCCTTTCATATCTATCTATCTATCTATCTATCTATCTATCTATCTATCTATCTATCTATCTATCTATCTATCTATCTATCTATCTATCTATTATATAGTGCCTTTCATATCTATCTATCTATCTATCTATCTATCTATCTATCTATCTATCTATCTATCTATCTATCTATCTATCTATCTATCTATCTATCTATCTATCTATCTATCTATCTATCTATCTAACTGCCAGACAGTGTTCAGAAACCATTAAGAAGGCTAACAGGCTAACGGGCTACAAAAAGGAAAAAGTCAGGAGAAGAGCGACTAAGCTGATTCAGGGCTACAGGGGATGAGTTATGAGGAAAGATTAAAAGAGCTGAGTATTTACAGTTTAAGGAAAAGAAGATTAAGAGGAGACCTGAGTGAAGTGTTTAAAATGATGAAGGGAATTAGTCCAGTGGATCGAAATGGTGACTTTAAAATGAGTTCATCAAGAACACAGAGTCACAGCTGGAAACTTGTTAAAGGTAAATTTCGCTCAAACATTAGGAACTTTTTCTTTACACAAAGAGCGATAAACACTTGGAATAAGTGACCGAACAGTGTGGCAGACAGTAAGACTTTAGCAGTTTTTAAAATCGACTCAGACCTACTCTGTTTCTCTTCTCTGTACTCAAATGTGGCACTTGGTGCCACGGCCCACCTGCCAAGTTGTTTTGCCTGCCTAAGGAAAAGTCATCCCTGAACAGGAATTGTGGGGTAGGGGTGTCCTGTCATCGGATTGGCTGGCCCAGTACCGACTCAGCTGTGGACTGGCCAATAGGGGGAGGCAGTCTGATGGCTGAGGTCTCCAGGACTTTAAACAAATCCAGATCATATTATGTGATATCATCTACTGTTGAATTCTGCTCCGTACTTGTAATATTTTTATTTTTATACTGTATTGAGGATTACTTGTGTTCTGTTCTGTGTATTGTATTGTATTGACCCCCTTCATTTTGACACCCACTGTACTCCCAACCTACCTGGAAAGGGGTCTCTTTTTGAACTGCCTTTCCCCAGGATTCTTCCATTTTTTCCCTACTAGGGTTTTTTTTGGGAGTTTTTCCTTGTCTTCTTAGAGAGTCAGGGCTGGAGGGCTGTCAAGAGGCAGGGCCTGTTAAAGCCCATTGTGGCACTTCTTGTGTGATTTTGGGCCATACAAAAAATAAATTTTATTCTATTGTATTGTATGTTATTTTAGAAGAATTAAGTGGATGGAACTGGCAAACTTTGTTGGGCTGAATTGCCTGTTCCCATCCAGATTGTTCTAATGTTCTCACATAAGATTCCTAACACACCATGCCATGCCAGACCACTCTGTAATATGACCTAATACACCATGCCATGCCATAACAACATAATATATACTGTTCATTAAAGACCATGCCATGCCATAGCATACTATATCATAAATTAATCCAACACAAAACAACCAATCACTTTCAGGTATCCTTAATGCATTTCGTGGCTGTGAAGATCCTAACCTGTCAGGATCAGATGTAAGGCAGGATTTAGTCTTTGAAAGAGATGATTTATTTAACAATAAGCTTCTCAACAAAGCCATGCATACTTAGAACAATTAAATCCTTACTTGCATGTCTCATTGGAACAGTTGACAAAAATACTGTACAATTTAATAAACAAACAATCAATCAAACAAATTAATTGATCGATTGATTGATTGATTAAATATTAGGGCGGCACGGTGGCGCAGTGAGTAGCGCTGCTGCCTCACAGTTGGGAGATCTGGGGACCTGGGTTCGCTTCCCGGGTCCTCCCTGCGTGGAGTTTGCATGTTCTCCCCGTGTCTGCGTGGGTTTCCTCCGGGTGCTCCGGTTTCCTCCCACAGTCCAAAGACATGCAGGTTAGGTGGATTGGCGATTCTAAATTGGTGCTTGGTGTTTGGGTGTGTTTGTGTGTGTCCTGCGGTAGGTTGGCACCCTGCTTGGGATTGGTTCCTGCCTTGTGCCCTGTGTTGGCTGGGATTGGCTCCATCAGACCCCTGTGACCCTGTGTTTGGATTCAGTGGGTTGGAAAATGCATGGATGGATTAAATATTAAAAGCGTACAACATAATATCAAGAACACGTAATGTGTGACCTATAACATTTTTGACTTTCATTCACAAAATTGTAACTGGCAATGCATCCAACTTAATCCAATTTAGGACCGTGAGGTGCAGGAGCCTCTCCTAGCATTACAGGCAACATGTGCAGATGGGACAGCAGTAGGCCGCACATCCACATTTACTCATAAGGTGGGACAATTTAGTCTGTACCTTACAGGGTAGGATTCAAAAGTAATGAGCCTCATTTTGTTCTGACGCAAACGTACCTCGCCTCGCACCCCACTTGCCAGCGACGGCGACGGTGGGTGTTGGCTTCACAACGCAACGGAGCTCCTACCGCTCCGAGCTTTCAGAACGGTAGGATCGGCCTTGACGGGAACCCCTGTGCGGTAGTGCGTTACACGCCGGAATGGAAAGTTCGTTAGAGCAACGGTACACGTTGAAGACGAAGACCATGCTCATTGCCTTCTTTGGAGTGAAGGGGATCATCCACTATGAGTTTGTCCCGCAAGGACAGACCGTGAATGCTGCTTACTACTTCTATCTATCTATCTATCCTGAAAAGGCTGAAAAGAAGTGTCGCGCGCAAGCGAAGGGACATCAAGGACAGCTGGAAGCTTCACCACGATAACGCGCCCAGCCACACCGCCTTCATCGTGAGCGCCTACCTGGCCCGGGTGAACGTTCCGGTGGTCCCCCAGCCTCCCTACAGTCCGGATGTGTCGCCTTCTGACTTCTTCTTGTTTCCGCGCTTAAAATCAGCACTGAAAGGAAAACGCTTCGACTCGATCGAGGACATCCAAGCAAATGTAAAGGCAGCCCTTGCAGCCATCCCGGAACAGGCCTACGTGGACGCCTTCGAGTCATGGAAAAGCCGCCTACAAAAGTGTATTGATGCAGGAGGTGCCTATTTTGAAGACTATTAATTAGTTGTACCGATTTGCTCAATAAATTTGTTTTTTTTGAACAAAGGCTCATTACTTTTGAATCCTACCCTGTATATTCAGGAGTGCAACATTTCTGTCAATGGAGGTCCAAAAGGGCAGCGGAGTTTTGCATCTTCTTTCACACTTTGTGTGAGCTTCCATCCCTTCAGGATGTCTAACTGTTAAAAGTGCCTTACAAGATGTCAAAGAAAAACCGAATTAGAACTAGAATACCAGAAACAATAACCCAGACGTGGACGCATTTGTCGGCCCCCCTTAGCAGCTCTGAAATGGTGACATGAAAAGCAGTTGTCCTCTGTGTGCCTGCATGCCTTTGATGCAAAGCAAGTGTGACAAGAGATCACGTGTTGCTTATTCTACAAAGAGATTCTGAAATGGCCTGCTGCACACATTTGTTGGAACCCCTAGAAAACATCCTAAATAATTGGATTGGAGTGATTTTAGTTCAATCTCGCTGCTTTCAAGGAGTTTGTATCACACACGTCTCCAATCATGCAGTCAGTCATTCAACCAATTTATACTGAGAAAAGTCGTCACTCTGCTGTTTGGTGTCATCGTGCGTCTAACGCTGAACACGGATCAAAGAAAGCAAAGGAGAGAGTTAACTGAGGAGATCCGAAAGAAAACAATAGACAAGCTTGTTAAAGGCGCAGGCTGGAAGACCATCATCTCCAAGCAGCTTGATGTTCCAGTGACAACAGTGTCAAGAAGAAGATGAAGGTCCATGGGACTGTAGTCAACCTCCGTGGATGTGACCACAAGAAGAAAATCGACCCCAGAATGGGCAGAAAGGTAGTGAGAAAGAATAAGGATACAGTGGCATATACTTTTAGAGCTGCGTGGGCGTTTGTACCAAGGGATCCTCAGCAACTACACTGATGTCTTATTATTAATCTGAGCCTGCAGCTTAAAAAAGTAAAAAGCTGAACTCTTCACCTTCCTTTGAGCTGCTGTTAAATGCCAGGGAGTGGGTGTGACTGGGTACTTGAAAATGAGCCGATCACAGGCGTACTCATAGCTTGCCTTCAAAAGAAGTTCTTCTCTTTTTATACCATCAAGATGAAAAACAGACACCACCCAATGCTTACAGACTTCACCTTTCCTTCTCCTGGCGTGTTTATTGTCTAATTGCTACCCGGTTGTTGCCTACCCACCTTCATGCCTGCCAGACTCATCCCGGTCACAAGTCTGCTGAGAACAGTTTTAGAGTCCAAACACATTAGTTCATTGTTGCTCTTTTAATTTGAATACAGGACTTGTGACCAATTAATGAGAAGAAGAGGTGGGATGTGTATTGGGACTTCCTGTTTCTGGACTACGTTTGGATTAGATTAGATCAATTTAATTAATCCCAAGAGGAAATTCAGATGCACACATCATTAGAAACATAATAGAAGAATGGTAACTCACAGAACAATACAATACAATTTATTTTTGTCTAGCCCAAAATCATACAAGGAGTGCCGCAATGAGCTTTAAGAGGCCTTGCCTTTTGACAGCCCCCCAGCCTTGACTCACTAAGAAACACTCTCCCAAGAACACTTTCCCCTTCGGAAAGACAGTTCAAAAAGAGACCCCTTTCCAGGTAAGTTGGACGTGCTGTGGGTGTCAGAAAATGGGATAAATACAATACAATACACAGAACAGAACACACGTAATCCTCAATACAATATACAGTAATAATACAATAGAAATCTTACAAGAACAGAGCAGAATTCAACAGTAGATGATATGCTATAATACGATTTGGATTTGTTCAGAGTCCTGGAGACCTCAGCCATCAAGCTACCTCCCCCTATTAGCCACTCCAAGCTGAGTCACCTCTGGGCCAGCCAATTCGATGAAAGGACCCTTCTACCCGACAATTCCTGCGATCCTCCTTTTAGACAGGCAAAACAACTTGGCAGGTGGGCAGTGGCACCAACTGCCACCTTTGAGTACTAAGAAGAGAAACAGAATAGGTGAGGGTTAGTAACAAATTATAACTATCATGTTACTTATGTTTTAGTGCTAATGACTAACAACAGAGAAGCAGTCTGTACAGTTAATCAGCAGCTCTAGTCAGGGTGTGCTAAACTGAAGTAGTGAGTCTTCAGCCGGGATTCACTACTTCAGTTTAGCATACCCTGAACAAATAACACAGAGCAAATAATTCCAAACATAAATACATATACACATACACACATACACAACTGCATTGTGCAGGTATTTCAAAAGGATTTGATGAGTACATCAGGAGGATACATTGAATTGCCCGATAGCAGTGGGCAAAAAGACCCCCAGAGGTGCTTCTTAGCACAACATCATGAAATGAGCCTATAGCTAAAAGCGCCACCTTTGAGTACTGAGAAGAGAAACAGAATAGGTGAGGGTTAGTATCCCATTATAACAACCATGTTACTTATGTTTTAGTGCTAATGACTAACAACAGAGATGCAGTCTGTACAGTGAATCAGCAGCTCTAGTCAGGGTGTGCTAAACTGAAGTAGTGAGTCTTGAGCCGGGATTCACTACTTCAGTTTAGCATACCCTGAACAAATAACACAGAGCAAATAATTCCAAACATGCAGACATACATACATACATACTGTGGGGAACAGCCCAGACACAGACAGGTAGACGTCATATTTTCACCACACACCTGTTTATTATCCATTCCTATATACAAAGTTCAGTGCATAACCCAGTGCCTCAGCATCAATCCAAACCAAAGCCAGGACCAAAGTCCTGGCCAACACACACACAATGCCTTTACTCTTTACTCTTTACACAATGCCTTTACTCTTCAAACCGCCTGCACTCCTCTCCTCCAAGCTCCGTCCACTTCCACCCGACTCCAGCCATCGAATGGAGGGAGGCGGCCCCCTTTTATACACCCCCGGATGGACTCCAGGTGCTTCCCGAGGAGCCTCCGCTGACACACCCCCGTGTGGTGGAAGTTCCGGCTGTGTACCCGGAAGTCCTCCAGGTGTCCTCAATCCTCTTCCCCCCAGCACTTCCGGGCTCCAAAGGCAACGGGGCGCCCCCTGGCGGAGACCACGGGCCCCTACAGGGTTGAGCTTCCCAGCTCGGTCCCCAAAGCAACCAGGGCGGTCGCCCCCTCATGGTCTGGAGGGGGCACAAGCCCCCCTCCGGTTCTCCTGGGAGTACCGGCTAGGTGCCACCCCCAGCCGTGTGCCACAATACACACATACATACATACATACATACATACATATATACACACATACATACTGTACATACATACATACATACACACACACATACATACATACATAACTGCATTGTGCAGATATTTCAAAAAGATTTGATGAGTACATCAGGAGGATACACTGAATTTCCCGATAACAGTAGGCAAAAAGACCCCCAGAGGTGCTTCTTAGCACACCGTCGTGGAACCCTGAGGAGCTGGCACCTATGCCAGTAGTGATGGAGCAAGGCAGGAATCAGCTCTCAATGGGATGAACATCACATCTAGGCAATCAGAATGTGTTGAAGAATGTCGCTGGATTGTGGATGCAAACTGGATCGTCTAGAGCAGGGGTTCTTAACCTGAGGTCTGTGGGCCCCTATTGGGGTCCATGGATGGGTTTCAGGGGGTCAGATAAAAATTAACATTTATATTCACTATACATACAGCCCGGTAGTGCTGATTTAGAGTAGATGTAGTAATGGTAGTAGAAAACTTAGTAGTACTAGAAGATCTGTTTTATTTGCACAAGAGGATTGTCTCTCTCTATTATAAAAGGAAATCATGGGATGAGACTTTCTCGGAGATAATTTCAATTCCCGCGGGAGATAATTTCAGGTCCCACGAGACAAGACTTTTTGCCAAGAGATTTCGACAAGTCCCGCCCTCCTCTGAAACATTTACAACCACGCCCACGGTCCTCTCACTTCTCATTCGTGTGAATGCTACTGTCAGACACAGTTCCTGCATTCTCAGCTCCAAGTGGGGACGGAAATAAAAGACAAAGAGTAGAAGACAAAGTAGAACGTCATAAAGAGCTTAAAAAATGTTGGTGCGATTATGAAAGTACTAAAATTTGAAAGTCTCAAAAAACCGAGAGTAAAGAACACACTAGTGCAAACAAATGGAAATTATTATTTGGTGAAATAATGGAACAGTGAAAAGAGATCGTATATATTTTTTGAATTTAAACTTTAAGTCGGAGACTTGTAGATCATCTAATTCGTGTTGCCATCAGGGAAAAGTAGTGTTTCTTCCCAATGAAGAGGCCAATCCGCGAGAATTAATAGATTTGTTGTTTGGTGAAATCCTGCGAGACAAAACTTTATGCAAAGAGATTTGGAAAAGTTCTGCTCATATCTAAAACATTTACAACCACGCACACGGTTCACAGTTTGTGTAGAGAGAAAGAAACGATATTCTCTCACAGGCAGTTATACGTCGCGCTGTCACGATGTAATTCCAAAAATGGAATCAAAATTCAATGCGATATTGCCGAAAAGGTAAAAGTGATAAGAGATCGAATATATGGACATAAGAGATATGACAGAAGTGTGTAGATATTGTTCGGCTTTAAACTTTTAGTCAGAGACTTGTAGATCGTCTAATTTGTGTTGCCATCAGGGAAAAGTAGTGTTTCCTCCCAATGAAGAAGAGAATCTGCGAGAATTAAAAGATTTGTTGTTTGGTGAAAATGAAATCCACATAAGTAAATGGCAGAGACGTTTTTTCCAGATTGTTTACTTTATACATCGTGTATACAAGTTTAATAATACATCGTGTATGTCATATAGGTTGGCACCCTGCCCGGGGTTTGTATCCTGCCTTCCACCCTGTGCTGGCTGGGATTGGCCCCAGCAGACCCCGTGACCCCTGTAGTTAGGATATAGCAGGTTGGATAATGGATGGATGGTATGTCATATATGTAAGAGACAATCAAATCTCAGTAAATAAAGTCCATTACATTCATTGCATGCAAAGAGATGTGAATAAAAGTTATGTGAATATTTCTGGGGAAGGGGGGTCCCTTAGCATTCATCAAATTCTTAATAAGTTAAAGGGGGTCCGTGACTCAAAAAAGGTTAAAGAATCACTGTTCTAGAGGATACGCTTACGGGACATGGGGGCCCAGGTGAAAATTGAACTCACTTGAAAATCAATACAAGCGTGAAAGGAAAGAAAAGAAGAAAAAGGATGAACAGCTTTGCCCCGAATGTCATCTTGGAAAATGCTTACAAGCCTCCATAACTATGCACAGTGTGCGTAATCCACAGCTAATAGAAGTGTTTTTAAAGGCTCAGATAATCACTGTAAATGGATGCTCGTCCTTTAGGAACATCTAAGTTTGTTACCAAGGTAACTACTTTGACACGCGTTTTAACATTTTTTAAGCCCGTATGCAGATATTGGTTAAGTGCTCCACAGGCTTCAGGGAAGCTTTGTCCTCATCTTTCCTCCAAAAACAAGCAGGTGTAATTTCAGGTTGAAGTCCAGCTGTATTGTGATGTGTTTAGTGTACATTTAAATTCTTGACTTCATATCTGACCAGCATGTTACATGTCTGGTAATCTCAGGATCAGCAGGTCTTACTAATGACAAATGTGGATGTTACATGGAAAACCTGTCTTATTATCACTGGTTTTGTTTTCCATCCATCCATCCATCCATTCTCTTCCTCTTATCCGAGGTCGGGTCTTGGGGGCAGCAGCTTGAGCAGAGATGCCCAGACTTCCCTCTCCCCGGCCACTTCTTCTAGCTCTTCAGGGGGAATCCCAAGGCGTTCCCAGGCCAGCCGAGAGACATAGTCCCTCCAGCGTGCCCTGGGTCTTCCCCTGGGCCTCCTCCCGGCTAGACGTGCCCGGAACACCTCACCAGGGAGGCGTCCAGGAGGCATCCTGATCAGATGCCCGAGCCACCTCATCTGACTCCTCTCGATGCGGAGGAGCAGCGGCTCTACTCTGAGCCCCTCCTGGATGACTGAGCTTCTCACCCTATCTTTAAGGGAAAGCCCAGACACCCTGCGTAGGAAACTCATTTCAGCCGCTTGTATTCGCGATCTCGTTCTTTCGGTCACTACCCATAGCTCATGACCATAGGTGAGGGTAGGAACATAGATCAACTGGTAAATTGATAGCTTTGCCTTATGGCTCAGCTCCTTTTTCACCACGACAGACCGATACAGAGCCCGCATTACTGCGGACGCCGCACCGATCCGCCTGTCGATCTCATGCTCCATTCTTCCCTCACTCGTGAACAAGACCCCGAGATACTTGAACTCCTCCACCTGGGACAGGATCTCGCTACCAACCCTGAGAGGGCACTCCACCCTTTTCCGGCTGAGGACCATGGTCTCAGATTTGGAGGTGCTGATTCCCATCCCTGCCGCTTCACACTCAGCTGCGAACCGATCCAGAGAGAGCTGAAGATCACGGCCTGATGAAGCAAACAGGACAACATCATCTGCAAAAAGCAGTGACCCAATCCTGAGTCCACCAAGCTGGACCCCCTCAACACCCTGGCTGCACCTAGAAATTCTGTCCATAAAAGTTATGAACAGAATCGGTGACAAAGGGCAGCCCTGGCGGAGTCCAACTCTCACTGGAAACGGGTTCGACTTACTGCCGGCAATGCAGACCAAGCTCTGGCACCGACCGTACAGAGGACTGAACAGCCCTTATCAGGGGGTCTGGTACCCCATACTCTCGGAGTACCCCCCACAGGATTCCCCGAGGGACACGGTCGAACGCCTTTTCCAAGTCCACAAAACACGTGTAGATGGTTGGGCGAACTCCCATGCACCCTCCAGGACCCTGCTAAGGGTGTAGAGCTGGTCCACTGTTCCACGACCAGGACGAAAACCACACTGTTCCTCCTGAATCCGAGGTTCGACTATCCGATGGACCCTCCTCTCCAGAACCCCCGAATAGACTTTTCCAGGGAGGCTGAGGAGTGTGATCCCTCTGTAGTTGGAACACACCCTCCGGTCCCCCTTCTTTCTTTCTTCCTCCTTTAACCGCCACCTTCCCCTCCTTTAACCGCCACCTTATCGTGGTGGAGGGGTGTGTGTGTCCCAATGATCCTAGGAGCTCTGTTGTCCGAGGCTTTATGCCCCTGGTAGGGCCACCCAAGGCAAACTGGTCCTAGGTGAGGGATGAGACAAAGAGCAGTTAAACCAGGGGTGCCCAAACTTTTTCCTATGAAGGGCCAAAAATCAAACTTGACTGAGGTGCCGTGGGCCAAAAGTAAATTTTGCATCATATATCAAACTGCATTACATTAAAGTTGCTATGGTTTCCCCTTATTTATTTCATAATATTTAAAATAAATATAAAACAACTTTAATCTGATTAACTAATGCAATTTTATTTGTAAAGTTTTGCATTTTAATGAACTTATTACAATAAAAACAAACAATCTGCAAGTGTTCAATGTACAATACAGTTCAATGCCAGACACACTAGTCAAGCTGTAAGCAATAATAAAACCATTCGGTTGCAATGTCCGTGACCTAATGAGAGATATGAAACTGGTCCTTATTTTTCAGAAGTTTTTTAAGATTGGGCTGTAGCTGACTTACAGACAGAGACAAGATATTTTGTAGGTGAGAGTCAGTTAGTTTGCTTTTGAGTTTACTCTTGTTCAAGTTCATCAGACTGAAAGTCTGCTCGCAGAGGTAGGTACTGCCAAACAGAGACAGCATCACTTGTGCCTGCTTGCACATCTTTGGGTGCCTGTTTGCTGGGACACATTTGTAGAAGTCTGTCAAAGGAAGAGAGGTGAACTTGTGTTTCAGTTCTGAATCACACTGAAGATCAATTAGTTCCATCTGAAGATCATCTCTGACTGCATCCACACTGATGGTGAAGGGTTGAGCAAACAACTCAAAGTTTAGCAAGCAGCTCGTTAGCCTTCTGTTTTCGCGCCTCGTCTCTGTACTTTGAGAAAGCTGCAGAATGTTTTGTTTCATAATGACGACGGATATTGTACTCTTTTAAAACAGCAACCGACTGTTTGCAAACTAGACATACTGCCTTTGATTTGACTTCAGTGAATAAAAACTCGTCTTGCCAAACTTTTTTAAAATTTCTCTTGTCTGTGTGCCACCGCCTTGATTTCTCCATTATTGCGTTTGTTAATTTGTTGACGTTAATCGACGTGGAGTGTCGCAAAGCAGGCGGTGCGGCACCTTGAATTGCGCATGCACGAAAAAAAAAATCGAATTAATTTACATTTAATTTAAACATTTAATATCAGTTTACTCTTTTGTAGTTCAACAATAAAACAAACAAAAATGTTATGTCAAACTACAAATGACGATCTGTGTCGAAGGCATCCCCCCCACCCCCCCTCTCTTCTCGGATGGTGTGGCGGGCCAAATCAAACATTACCACGGGCCAACTTTGGCCCGCGGGCCCTAGTTTGGGCATCTCTGAGTTAAACAAACCTTCTATGATGAATGAAAACTTTGGACGGTTTTGTTTTTTGTGATCTAATCCAACAGTTTCAGTTATGTCATGAATCTTATTGTGTATTTTGCTACTGAAGAGTGCTGTGGCGGCGCAGTAGTTAGTGCAGCAGCCTCCCAGTCACATGACCTGATTGATGTCCGTGTGACCAATGCGGGTTCTCTTTATGACTGAACGGGTGTTTCTTTGGGTTTTCGAGTTTTTCTACCAAATTTGTAAAGACATACAGTGCATACAAAATGCATCATATGGAACGTACGACTGTGCATCCACTCATAAAACCGGCTGGCGGCACACTGGAGGGAAACACTATACTTGTAGTGAATCAAGCTGAGGAGAGATGGCAGATACTGCCGGTAGGTTCAAGTAACAGGACTTTGGACATAGAGAAAAGCCAAGCAAAATGACACCTTTTATTGGCTAACTAGAAAGATTACAATATGCAAGCTTTCGAGGCAACTCAGGCCCCTTCTTCAGGCAAGATGTAATCAAGATGTAATTGATTACATCTTGCCTGAAGAAGGGGCCTGAGTTGCCTCGAAAGCTTGCATATTGTAATCTTTCTAGTTAGCCAATAAAAGGTGTCATTTTGCTTGGCTTTTCTCTACATTCATAATGGCTAACACGGTACAACACCCTAGTACTACAGAGTTTTTCTACCAAATTTGTAAAGACATACAGTGCATACAAAAGTCTTCATTTTCTTCACACTTCACTGTTTTGTAGATTTGATTTTAATTGGATAGAGTTGACATTTTTTCCTCATAAATCTACACTAAGTGACCCAAAATGACAAAGTGAAAACATGTTTTCAAAAACCGGGAGTGGTCTCTCCTCGACTTTCTCATATACTCAGATATGGGGATGGATTTTTGAGGAATAAAGCGCAAGACAATGATTATATTTTTATATTATGTACATTAAAGAGCCATCAACAGCAAATCAAATCAAATTAATAATATATTGAACAATTATTACAAAAGTAAAGTTGAATAAATCGGACTCTGCAGCTGCATGAATAAAAATGTACCCCTTCTGGCTAGCAGAAAAAGCCCTAAAGTTGATAGAAATCTACGTTTTGAGCCTAATACTTGTATGCAAAATTTGGTTGACCTAAGTGAAAGCGTACTCAAGTTACCGTGTTTACACACACATACACACAGACAGACATAATTCCAAAAATGGCATGTTTGGACTGAGGTCTGAAACGTTGAGATTCATGAAAATCTCGAATAATCGAATCTTTGGACGATTACAACTCTTTCCGTATACGAGAAAGTCAGGGAGGTCTAAAATGTCGAGATTCATCAAAATCCATCCATCCATTATCCTAATTACAGGGTCACGGGGGTCAGCTGGAGCCAATTCCAGCCAACACAGGGTGCAAGGCAGGAAACAAACCCCTGGCAGGACGCTAACCCACCGCAAGGCACACATACCCCCACACCAAGCACACATCAGGGACATTTAGAATCGCCAAATGCACCTAACCTGCATGTCTTTGGACTGTGGGAGGAAACCCACACAGACACAGAGAGAAACCTGCAAACTCCATGCAGGGAGGACCCAGGAATCGAATCCAGATCTCCTGACTGCGAATCAGCAGTGCTACCACTGTGCCACCGTGCCACGCTTAAATGTAAATTTACAACACAATAAAGTGATGGGGTCTGAATACGTCTTCATTCTACTCTACGTATGAGTAACTCCTTTTCTTTCCAGTTCCCCCACTGCATACCAGAAAAACACATACTGTACTTAAACACACATCAATCTTTATTTATTAGATGTTATTTTAACTCTTTCAGGGCGGATGTCGACTTTTGTCACAATTCAGGGATAGAGGAGGTAATCGAGAAAGTCAGGGAGGTCTAAAATGTCGAGATTCATCAAAATCCATCCATCCATTATGCAACCCGCTATATCCTAATTACAGGGTCATAGGGGTCAGCCGGAGCCAATTCCAGCCAACACAGGGTGCAAGGCAGGAAACAAACCCCAGGCAGGGTGCCAACCCACTGCAGGGCACACATACCCACACACCAAGCACACACTAGGAAGAATTTAGAATAGCCTTAATCGGCTGTAACTCTTTGACAAAACTCGCCATTACGTTTTCGTTGGACCCTGTTTGTTAGAAGGAAAGTTCGCTTCATTGTTTTGACCTCGATTCCTTGCACGTGAGAAAAGTAGCAAAGAGCAAACAGCCTCTAAAGCGGCGTCGACCAAAGCAAAATACTTGGCGGATGAGGTTTTGAGATTATCACTGAATCAGACTCTGATTTTGATGCAAGTGATCTGGAGATGGATAAACGAAAAGGGGTACCAGCATAAGCTGATCGGTCCCCAGCTCATCGTGGTGCTGAACACATTCATGTACCTGATGCACCTTCAGCAACGCTCACCTGGGAGAACCTCTGCTTACAATGACAGACTGCATCTCACTACGACTGCCACCAGCGCCCACCTTCCACGTAAAGACAGTCCTGCAGCCGGCCCGCTGTGCATCCCTGCTGTCCATCGAGCCAAACTCCCAAGATGGGCACACCACAGCAGCAGATGTTTTACATTGATTTATGTGTGAAACCCTCACTTTGCACGCTTTTCAGAAAAAAATATTCAGCCCTCAAAGAGTGTGGCACCCGGACGGGGCTCATGCCCGGCCAGGACACCCAGGAAGACAGGAGGAGGGCTCATTCCTGGTTGTATTGGGGGCCACGGGTACAGGGCTTAGAAGCCCAACCTTGTAGGGGCCCGTGGTCACCACCAGGGGGCGTCCCCCTGCCTAAAGGACCCTGGACCCCAGTACTTCCGCCACACCAGGAAATGCTGGGAGGAAGAAGACTGGGAACACCTGGAGTGCTTCTGGGAGGACAGCGGACATTTCCGCCACACTGGGGCGTGTCCGCGGGATTGCCGGTGCACACCTGGAACACATCCGGGTACGGATAAAAGGGGGACACCTCCCTTCATTCGAGGCTGGAGTCGGGTGGAAGCAGGACAAGGTGCAAGAAAGAGAGAAGGAGGCGGTCCGAAGAGGCAGAGTGGTTGGCCTGGACTTTGGGAAGATTGGGGTTTGTGGCACTTGGACTTTGTAAATATTAGTGTTAATAAACGTGTGGTGGTGAAATTAACATGTCTGCCTGTCTGTGTCCGGGTCAAGTTCCACAAGAGTTAATATGGCCAGCAACCATACCATCCACACTTCAGAACAGATGATCCACCTGAAGCTATGCACGTTCATCCCTGGCCAGTACTTGGATGGAAGACGTGTTGGTGAGACCAGCGAAGTGCACTCACCCTGTGGTCTGTGTGTGGATCCCAATGCCCCAGTACTCATCTCTCGGATGAGATGTAAAACTGAGGGGCTTGGGCATTCCTCCTAAAGAGTAGGGTGTACCCCGATGTCCTGGCTAAACAGCCCACCACAGCCTAGTCGTTCTGGCCCGCTGATCATCCCCTGTCTCTAAATGGCTATTTCTCTCACCACTTCACCACCTAACAGCTGTGGTAAAAATGTAACATCTTATTAAAGAAACAAGTTTCCTCTAATAGGACAAATCAGTAATCAGACAGGAAAAAAGCTGTTCATGGTATCTTTTAATTAATCCTCGGCAAAATGCCTCAGAGGGAGCATTCATCAAAAGCAGTCTGGTCAGAATGATCAGAGAAACAAAGAATAGAGGGACCGTTATAAACATACAGTGCCAATCAATGCATACATTTGTACTCTGGTTGGTTTGTTGGTTTACACCCAAATGACTTACTGTATATAAAATAAAAGTCTGTTATATTATATTCTGGTTCTTCTTATACATTTGAGTTGAGCCACCAGCCTTGACATTTCTGTATATATCACAACTGTCCATTCTGGTTGTTTTACAGGACGTCTGCTGATTTCTTAGTCATCTCTTAGTCATCTTTCAGTACATTTTGTTGTTCACTTGGCCTTTATCTGATTTCCAACATCTATTAACCCTTTATGCTATTTCTTTAAGATGAATGCTATGTTACCCTAAATGTATTCTTCTGCAGAAGTCACGCTGAGTGACTTCATAACATTTAGCAATCAAAACTTCAAAGTAATCATTGGATACAAATGGATACATTAGAACACTCTAGACAAGAACAGGCCATTCAGCCCAACAAAGCTCGCCAGTACTATCCACTTATTTCTTCCAAGAAAACATCAAGTCGAGTTTTGAAAGACCCTAACGTCTTACTGTCTACCACACTACTTGGTAGCTTATTCCAAGTTTCTATTGTTCTTTGTGTAAAGAAAAACTTCCTAATGTTTGTTCGAAATTTCCCCTTAACAAGTTTCCAACTGTGTCCCCGTGTTCTTGATGAGCTAATTTTAAAGTCACCGTCTCGATCCACTGCGCTAATTCCCTTCATAATTTTAAACACTTCAGTCAGGTCTCCTCTTAATCTTATTTTGCTTAAACTGTAAAGGCTCAGATCTTTTAATCTTTCCTCATAACTCATCCCCTGTAGCCCTGGAATCAGCCTGGTCGCTCTTCTCTGGACCTTTTCTAGTGCTGCTATGTCCTTTTCGTATTAAATAGTGGAAGTGTTGCTAAAATTACTTGAATGCAAAGTGGTGATAAAATTTTCTTATTACCGTTCTACTATTACATTGAAATGCCTCAGATGGAGCATACTTCAAAAGCAGTCCTGGTCAGAAGAATGAATCTGGAATGATCAGAGAAACTAATAGTGGTTCTGTTTATAAACTACTAGCTGTCGTCCCCCGCGGCTCCATCCACATAGTATTGAAACGGAACAAACTTTAAAAATCAATAATAAAATAAAAAAAAAACTTAATAATTTGTATTGAGAAGAATTTATATTGATAGATTTTTTTATCCGAGGGGCTCTCGATATACAATATTTTTGGTTTTGCTATCAGAATGTAGCTGTGATCTCTTTGCCAAAAATGTAAAAAGTTGGCAAGGTATCTATGGCCAAGTGGAAAGTCAATACGCTCTACCGTCAAACGTTGGCACTCTATCTGATCGTGTTCAGCTCTGATGGGAGAGTGTCCCCCACGTGGGGAGAAAAGCACATGGCCGTGATATCTCTGGCAATGAGCAGCTACCCTCTAAAACACATGGAGCTGTGATGTCTCTCTCAAAAACGTCAAACGTTACAGATGATAATGTCTGCTGAACAAACAGGTATCACTAAGTGGAGGCAGGGTACACTCCAACACGTGGCAAGATGTAGACCGAGGCTGGCACGTGAGTCAGAGGGCCCTGCCAGCTCCCTACTCTTGAGGTCCAGCCTCCCCTTCCCCTCAGCCTGCAGCCTGTTTCTTGGATTTGGACGAATAAATTGATACCCCAAGTAAACTGTGATACTTGGCGCCATGAGAGAAGTCGCAAAATCAACTGGAATGTTCAAGCAAATTATATATATAAAAAAAAATCTAAATCCACTAAGTATTTCTCTCTCTCATACAGACAAACAGACAGGACAGATGTTAGATTTTATATATTGTGGCGGACGGCTAGGGCTCTTGCCCAGACGTGATGCCTGGAAGATGGTAGGACCAGGATAGAGGCAATACATCCCCCACGACACGAGAGAGCAGGTCATGGGTCTGGAGCTTGGAAGCTCAACAGTGTTGGGAACCATGGCCACCGCCAGGGGGCGCCTGGACGATTCCACAGCCCTATCCTGGTGTGGTGGAAGTGCTGACTGGAAGACCGTCAGGGAGCACCTGGAGCGCATCCGAGTGAACTATAAAAGGGACCGCCTCGCTCCATTCGAGGAGCCGGAGTCGGGAGGTGGAGGACAGAGCTTGTGCTGAAGGAGTGAAGAGAGGGGACAAAACTGAATGTATTTGTGGTGATTTGTGGGCACAAGGGAAAATAAAATAAAAGCGTGTGCTTTTTGGACTTGTGACTCTGTGTTTGTCTACGTTAGGGGCTGATTTACCACAATATACAGGGAATGAATTTACATAAAATGTCAATCAATGCGTACATTTTACTCTGGTTGGTTCTTTCTCTATATACTAGTCATTTAGCCCGTTACAATAACGGGCGCTAGAACAGTAGTGCATAAACATTAGTAGGAACAGTCTATATTAACCCTTTAACCGCCAACTCCCTAAATATTCCCCACGCCAGGCGAAATCTGAACAATTTTCGTTTTTTTACTTTTTTACATTTTTTATATTTATTCAAGCAGTATTGACCACTAAATGTTGTGCAAGTTGCCAGTGTATACACGAAATCTATAAATGTAACCTGAATTCTCAGCTAAGCAAAACATCTTGATACCAAACCGTGCCCTTTTCAATGGTAGATACTGTCGAAACTGTAAGCGGCCCTTCCACGACAATAAACTTTCATCAACTGCAACTGACGGTCCTGGCATGTAGGGCAACTGAAATGCTTCAAATAAATGATCAATCAAAGGACGTAGCTTGAACAAGTGGTCGCGGTTTGGATCTTTCTTATCTGGCTCGTTTCTGTTGTCATTCAAATGAAAGAATTTCAGCAGCAAAGAGAATCGGTTACGTGTCATGACAGCTGCAAAAATAGGTGTTGCATACATAGGATCTGTAGACCAGTACATCTCAATATCTGGTTTTCTGATTATTCCCATCAACATCAAAATCCCAATGAATTTTTTCATTTCGTTTTCATCAGTGTCAAACCAAGCACGAACACGGGAATGTGGAGGTAAATTGGGATTTTTCTCAATAAACTGTGCTGCATACAGATTTGTCTGATGAACAAAATGTCTGATCAAATCAGGTGACACAAACAGCTCATAAAACTGCTCAGCAGTGTAATTGTTTACATCAACAATAAAGCCACACGTTCCCTCAAACGGATGCAGAAAAGGTAGTTCACCTCGGGCAGCAGCCCAGCTGAGATGCTGGGGATACACCCACTCAGCGCCGTCATCCGATGCCTCTTCATTCACAGTATCATGCAGCGCACGTTGCTGCTCATCACTGTCACTAAAATCTTCTTCAGAACTGCTACAATCATGATCAGAACTGTCCAAAATCGCCTGCAAAGCCTCACTTGAAGTCAGTTTACGTTTCGCCATATTCACAGCTGTTACATGCGAATCACGTCACATGCCCGGCCAAAACAACCACAGACTTGTCGAAATACAACGTAGTAATAATACCCACGCCAAACCGTCAGTTATACTACTTGCCAGGCATTCATATAACCACAGGCAAATGTGCTGGATAATTCCGGCAGTATGGCGTTAGCAATAAAACAACGGTGCCGGATATATCCGGCAGAGGGCGGTTAAGGGGTTAAATGGCAAGGGACTTTGACCTCATTCTTTTTGTTGGTCGTATTTTTCTTTCTTTCAGCCTTTCTTTTGTTGATGTTTACTTGCTGAGCTGACCGTTCTTCATGGGCTGCCGCCGTGTATTGTGTGTCTTTAATTTTCTGTGACAGTAGAGAAAAGCCAAGCAAAATGACACCTTTTATTTTCTGTGACAGTAATACTGTCTTGTACGGCTCTATTCAATAAGGGTGCGCACAAAAAGGCGAGCTTCAAAAGGGCGACCTCAATTGAGCGCGGCGAATAGAGGCGTTCATAGATGATTTAGTTCAAATGGCTCTGGAATATGTGAAGAGCAACAAAGGTGCAGATCTTTATTTATGCACGCCTTTATTCGCTGCACCCAATTGAGGTCGCCCTTTTGAGGCTCGCCTTTTTGTTCGCGCCCTTATTGAAGGATGCCTGTGCATGCCCTTATTGAAGGATACCGTCTTGTATGTCCGCTGGCTTGTACGTCCGTAATATACCTTTAATTTTCTCTGGCGGTAATACAGGCGTGCGCGTCGGTAATATGCCTTTAATCTCCTCTGACAGTTATACTGGCTTGTATGTGGCTGTAATATGCGTCACTGTATTGTGTACCTTTAATTTCCTCTCGCAGTAATACTGGTTTGTATTTCCGTAAAACGCCTCTTTCTCTGACAGTAATATCGTGCATCGCACCGCGCCCTGCGCATGCGCACTTCACCAGAAGACACCCACACACGGACACCTGGACGCACATAGGGATTTTATATATATAGATATAATTCACTAAGCAGCCGACCATGGGATACGCACGAAAGAGCCACGCCTGCCAACTCCCAGAGCCCCACCCAACAACTCTAAGACCATGGAATACGCACGACAGAGTCACGCCCACCAACTCCCAGAGCCCCGCCCAACAACTCTAAGACCATGGAATACGCACGACAGAGTCACGCCCACCAACTCACAGAGCCCCACCCACCAATTCTAAGACCATGGAATACGCACGACAGAGCCCCGCCTGCCATCTCTAACCTTCCTTCGCAGGATACGCACGACCGCATCCACGCTTGCAAACTGTTTTACACGCTGCGTACAGCGATTCCCATCCGCGACAAATATGCTTCTTCTTAGTTGGTCCTGCTGGAACAGGGAAATCCTTTGTCTACAAAAACCTGATTCATACCATACTAAGAGCATAGTGTTTTTGTTGGCTTGCCCTCCTGCCCGCCCGCCCGCCTGACTGTTACCAGCATTCACCACAATGTACTGGAGTGTAAGACTATCGCAGCTGCTACCTCACAAACTGTCCTTATTCCCCGGATATCCCTGACCCCATCAGATACAAACTTGCCCTTTACTTTTACACGCAGACAATTTCCTGTTAGATTGGCCTTTGCAATGACAATTAATAAGGCACAGGGCCAAACTTTCAAAACGATATGCCTGTATCTGCCAAAACCAGTGTTCAGTCACGGACAATTGTATGTTGCTCTCTGCAGAGTTCCATCTTTTCATTCACTCACAGTCGTATCCTCAAACCCACCCCATTTGGACAATTGTGTCGTTCAGGAAGTTTTAGGTTTAGGTTTATTTGTCATATATAGGTTAACACAGGGTCAACATACAATGAAATGTGTATGACGAGAAAAACAAGTCACTCAGCCTAGATCCAATAAAGCTTAAAAAAAGATTACAAGTTAAAAATAGACAAGTCATATAAAATAAAATGTGTACGTATAAAAGAAGTTATAGAGCAATATGAGTTGAATGAGCAGCAAGTACAAATGACAGTTATTGCACAGATAATGTTTTATAAGTGCAGATGCATATTCCATAAAGTGCAGATGCATGTTCCAGTCAGTATTCTGAGTGTGTGCAGGTACAGTTTGTGTGTGAGTAGTGCAATGTAGATGTAATGTAAGTGTGTGTAAGTGTTCAGGTGTTGCTGTTGAGGAGTCGAATGGCCTGGTGGTAAAAGCTGTTCTTAAGTCTTGTAGTCCGAGCAGCCAGACTCCTGTATCGTCTGCCGGACGGTAACAAGGAGAACAGCTGGCGTGCTGGATGGCTGTGGTCCTTTATGATGCTGCTTGTCTTACGCAAGCACCGATGGAGGTAAATGTCTTCAATGGCAGGAAGACTCTTGCCCGTGATGTGCTCTGCTGCCTTCACCACTCTCTGTAGTGATTTCCGGCTGCTGGCAGAGCAGCTCCCATACCAGACGGTAATGCAGCCCGTTAGCAGACTCTCGACCACACTCCTCTAAAAGTTTGAGGTGATGTTGGCATTCATGCCAAACTTCCTCAGCCTCCTCAGGAAGTAGAGCCGCTGGCGAGCTTTCTTGACCACAGTGTCTATGTGAAGGGTCCACGAGAGATCCTTGGTGATGTTTACTCCGAGGAACTTGAAGCTGTTGACCCTTTCAACTTCTATGCCACTGATGTAGATGGCCTGGTGTTCTCTGCCTTGTTGTTTTCAATAGTCCACAATCATCTCCTTGGTTTTGCTGACGTTAAGAGACAAGTTGATATCTAGGCACCAATTACTCAATGCCAGCACCTCCTCTCTGTAGGCCGTCTCATCATTGTCAGTGATAAGGCCTATGATGGTTGTGTCGTCTGCAAACTTGATGATGGTGTTTGTGCCGTGTTTTGCAACACAGTCATGGGTGAACAAGGAATACAAGAGGGGGCTAAGCACACAGCCCTGCGGCGCTCCTGTGTTTAAAATGAGTGATGAGGATGTGTGTTTGCCGACTCTCACCACCTGGGACCTGTTTGTGAGGAAAGAGAAAATCCATCTGCAGATGGTCGTCCCCAACCCAAGGTCGTCAAGCTTCAAGACGAGTTTTGAGGGGATGATGGTGTTGAATGCCGAGCTGTAATCTATGAACAGCATTCTTACATATGTATTTCCTCTTTCCAGGTGGGTGAGGGCAATGTTTATTGTTAGCGCAACAGCATCCTCTGTCGATCTGTTTGCTCTGTAAGCAAATTGGAGAGGATCCAGCGTGTCAGGGAGGGAGGAGCAGATGTAACCTTTGACTAGTTGCTCGAAGCACTTCATAATGACCGATGTCAGTGCAACCGGGCGATAGTCATTCAGACAGGAGACCACCGGTTTCTTTGGGACAGGAATGATGGTGGATGCCTTGAAGGAAGTGGGGACCACTGACTGCCTCAGGGAGAGATTGAAAATTTTGGTGAACACACCTGCTAGCTGGTCAGCACACGCCCTGAGGGCACGGCCTGGGATGCCATTTCACCCATCAATAAATAATTATGCGGTGTATGCTACGCCACGGGTTGGCTAGTATAAAATAAAAGTCTTATATTATATTCTGGTTCTTCTTATACCTTTGAGTTGAGCCACAACCCTTGACATTTCTGTCCATATAACAACTGTCCATTCTGGATGTTTTGCAGGACGTCTGCTGATTTCTTAGTCATCTCTTAGTCGTCTCTCCGTACATTGTGTTGTTAACTTGGCCTTTATCTGATTTCTGACATTATTAACCTTTTATGCTATTTCTTAAAGATGAATGCTATGCTACCCTAAACTTATTCTTCCACACAGGTCATGTGTGGTGGGCACACTGGCACAAAATGGCTGCCGTCACAGCCTGCATGTGGGTGCTACAGATTAATGGTGGCTGAAGTGGCTCCCCACTCACTTTGCAGTGTTAAAAAGTGATATATAAATGTAAATGTAAAAAATTATTATTACTATTAATAAAAGCATAATAAAGTCATGGCTTCGTTACTATTACCAATTAAGGTCCTGGAGTACTAAGTATACCAGTGTTGCAGTTGCCAGCCTTCTTGGTTTTGTGCTTCAGGACGTTAGGCCGGTAAAAGACTAAAGCTGGCAATAGCCAATTTATGATAGGAATTAAATATTCTGAGGTTTTTATGCTGCAAACAAATAAACCTAATTACATATATTTTTTTTTTCTAAGTATAGAAAAGTCTCCGTACTTTTTTGTTTTCTTTAATAAATTTCCAGCTCCTATCTTAATTAATGTGGCGAATGTTCCAACTGCCTCTGGTGCTTCCAGTCAAATTAATCCAAGTAATATTTATTACTAATAAACACAACTCTATTTTTGTGTGTGTGAAATCTCATTTTAGAAAATTTTACGCTCCAGTTCCAATTATGCCCTTTTTAGTACTGTGTGTCTCGGAAGTGGCGAGGCCAGGCTTAAACTGTGATATTTATTATTTCTCTCTTTATTAATCCAGTTGTTCGTATTCAGTGATGTTATGGAAGGAGACATTACAGTAGAAACATCAAGGATCAGGAAGCTGCCAAACAGCAGTGGGGACCACTGGCCTGGTCAGAATATCTTTCTGAGCCCACATTGCTTTTATTGTGGCTACGCCCGTCGTTTCTATCCATGTCCTCAAGACGAATGTGAAAGGCTGTCCTCTGCAATGGGTCAAGCGAACCCCACCTCAGGCCTGGTGCCCTTTTCTTGTGCCTGCATGTGCCACGGCCCTGAGTTAAAATCAGCCGGTTAATTAAATGAAGAAGTGGATTCACAAGGTGCCCGCTGTCATCTCCTGAGACCACGACTTTGTTTTTATGAGCAATTTTAATTTCTCCCTGCTATTTGTAACTAATAGCACTAGATAATTATGGAAACTAAGCCATATCTTGAAACAAGAAGCAGCTGGTGAAAACAAAAAAAATGATGTCCTGATATGTAGAGAGAGGGGTTGGGGTCATGCGCTGATAGCACGATGAGCCACCTGGATTGGGACCCGAGTGCAACGGGTGGCACCTCAGCACCCACACTTGAAGAGAGTGAGGTTTTCGATGGTAGTTGGAGTGCCAGTCATGCCACCGACTCCCTGTAAACTGGATGATCTGCTTGCAGGGCTGAATGCAGATTAACGTCATATCCAGAACGAAGCAAATGCAGGTTAAGGACCTTGCTCAAGGGCCCACCGGAGTAGAGTCACTTCTGGCGTTTTATGAGATTTGAACCAGCAACCTTCTGATTGGCAGTGGAGATCCATAGCCTCAGAGCTACTACTCTGCCCAGATTTATGGTTGCTGGAGTGCCAATCCTGCCCACCAACCTCCTGTAAGTTTGAGGACCTACCTGCAGGGCTTGATGTAGGTTAGTTTCATACCCATGATGAAGCAATTGCAGGTAAAGGGCCTTCTGGCATTTACAGGATTTGAACCAGCAACCTTCTGATTGGCGGTGGAGATCCATAGCCTCAGAGCTACTACTCTGCCCAGATTTATGGTGGCTGGAGTGCCAATCCTGCCCACCAACTCCCTGTAAGTTGGAGGACCTACCTGCAGGGCTTGATGCAGGTTAGTTTCATACCCATGATGAAGCAATTGCAGGTTAAGGGCCTTCTGGCATTTACAGGATTCGAACTGGCAACCTTCAGATTGGCGGTGCAGATCCATAGCCTCAGAGCTACTACTCTGCCTAGATTTATGGTGGCTGGAGTGCCAATCCTGCCCACCAACTCCCAAGTTTTTCTGGTAATTTAGAAGACCTGCTTTCAGAGCTGGATGCAGATTAATGTCATACCCAGGACAAAGCAATTGCAGGTTAAGGGCCTTGTTCAATGGCCCACCGGAGTAGAGTCACTTCTGGCGTTTATGGGATTTGAATCACCGTCCTTCCAATTTGGTGGTGCAGATCCCTATCCTCAGAGCCAAATTTAGAAATTTTCTAGAAAAAATGTTTTGCCCCTTACCAATTACATTTTGTGAACTTCAGTTTTATACGTTATTTCCATGATTACTGTGTTGTGAAACGTGCATATTCTATGCAGAAAAGTGTATTTTGAGCAATCTAGCAAAAGATTACAATTGTCAGTGGTCACTGGAAACCTACCCCCCCCCCCCCCCATTTCACATTGATTCAGGTTATTAACATTGAAATGTTTGACTTTTGCTTCATTTTCTGTGAATGTAACATGACAAAAGTAGAGGACTGATTTTTTTGAATTTTTTTTCCCTGATGTCCTGAATTTGTTGTCCATAATGAGAAATAGCTCAGGTTTCCATCCGTCTCCATTAAAACAACCTGTCACGGAGATGATGGCTGCTAGAGCAGAGCCTCTGAGTCATTAAGTGGCAGCTTATCAAATTGCACCAAAGGAGAACTCCATCATGTCAACGGTTTTGTAGTTGAGAGGATGTATCTTACGTATTAGCAGGTTCTCTTTGTGTTCACCCTGCGATGTACTGGTGATCTGTCCAGGTGTTGTTCCTGCCTTGCTTCCAATGATTGCTGAGACAGCCTTCAGCTTCCCCATGGTGCTACTCTGTATAAGCTGGTCATTATTTACAGCTGGCAGCACCACTTAACAAAAATTATTCCCATGGCTCTGGCCACTGATGTCTCAATCCTCCTCCACAAAAAGCAATATGGACTTCAGCAAAAAATTGACATTGACTCGGTGCATTACAGTGGTGGAAGCCACAAGTGGACAAAATCCCATTTCGAGCTAAGTTAGCTAGAAAATAATGAACCGCAGGGGACCAATGTGTTGGGAAGGAATGTGAGAAGGTTAGTTGAAGATTGTTTCAACCACTGTCGGGCAAGCCGTGGAATTTTCTGGGGGCGCCACAAAAACTTTTGTAAAATATTTAAAATTGCTAGTATTTTTGAACTTTTGGTTGATTATAAACATAATGTTTAAAAAAAATATTTTATGTTGGAAAAACAGATAACGGTCAATCAGACTGTTGAATAAACGAATGTATTTATTTTGAATGCAAGTTAAAATTTTCGCTGTTCACCATTCATCATAATATCAACACCAGCGATGTCAAAAACACATCTCGTGAGACTTAAAAAGTCTCGTTGTTCGAAGATCTCGCTCACTGTACGGAGAGAAGAAGGCGGAGCAAATATAGAACGAGAAAATATGAATGCTACTGTTTTTATTGGCGATTGTCCATAGATTGTGTCGTCACGACTTTATTTATGGGCAGTCCCTCAGGTGCACCGCGAAAGAAAATTTTTGGACTTAGTGCGCCGCAACTCGAAAAAGGTTGCCTTTCACTGGTTTAAACTATAGAACATGGACAGGCCAGGTTTAGAATTGCACATGAGGAGATGAACAATGGTATAAAAAACATGCATGGAAACGTAAACTCTAACCCAAAGTTTTAGTGCACAAGTAAAATGAGTAACACTTTAAAAATAGCTTGCTTTAATGCTAAACGCATCAATAATAAACCAACAGAGTTAGAGATGTCTGTAGCTGAGCATCATTATAATATTATAACAATAACAGAAACCTGAATAAATACAAAGATTTGATAAATATAACATGGAGGGATACTGATTTTTTAAGAAGGACCGACAGAACAGAAAAATTAGCTATTTATGTAAAACAGAATTAAAATGCATGTCTTCTTTAGCTAGATGATGATTCACATCTTAGTGAGGACGTCTGGATTTGTTTGTAAAGCATAAGGATTAAAAGCTTTATTTTATTTTATAGACCCTCCAATGCAGACGGTAATTTAATGTGCTTATTTTTAATTATATTAAAAAGGCAAGTATACAGGGTTATATTCTAATCATAGGGGACTTTAACTACCCAAATTTTAACTGGGCTAACATTGCAAATATCAGTGTACAAGAGCAGCAGCTTTTAGATGTGATCAGCAATTGTTCTTTTAACTTAGCCCACTCTTAAAGGTAAAGGTGCCAAAGGGAAACTATTTTAGTTTTCCAAAAGATCCACGCACATGAAGGTTTCAGAAAGAACCTCTGTTTACTTTGATCCGTGAACAGGTTCCATACCATAAAAAGATAACAGGTTTGTAAAATATCAATGGGTTCCTGATTTTAGCATACAATAACAAAGGCTAAGTTGAGATTTTCTTGATCTGTCCGTATGCTGCTAACTAGCCCATCTTTACATATACAGGTGCTGGTCATAAAACTAGAATATCATGACAAAGTTGATTTATTTACAATACAATACAATACAGTTTATTTTTGTATAGCCCAAAATCACACAGGAAGTGCCGCAATGGGCTTTAACAGGCCCTGCCTCTTGACAGCCCCCCAGCATTGACTCTCTAAGAAGACAAGGAAAAACTCCCAAAAAAACCTTGTAGGGAAAAAATGGAAGAAACCTCAGGAAAGGCAGTTCAAAGAGAGACCCCTTTCCAGGTAGGTTGGGTGTGCAGTGGGTGTCAAAAGAAGGGGGTCGATACAATACAATGCAGTACACAGAACAGAACAATTTCTCAATATAGTAAGAAATAAAAAATATAAATTTTTAGAAGTACAGAGCAGAATTTAACAGTAGATGATATATCCCATAATAAGATTTGGATTTGTGTAGAGTCCTGGAGACCTCATCCTTCAAGCTGCCTCCCCCATTTGGCCATTCCACAGCTGAAACAGTGCTGGGGCAGCCAATCCGATGAAAGGACCCCTCTTTCCCACAATTCCTGCGATCCTCCATCTGGGATGACTTTTCCTTAGGCAGGCAAAACAACTTGGCAGGTGGGCCATGGCACCAAGTGCCAAATTTGAGTACAGAGAAGAAAAACGGAATAAGTGAGGGTTTTTATACAATTATAACTGTCATGTTACTTATGTTTAAGTGCTAATGACTAACAACAGAGATGCAGTCTGTACAGTTAATCAGCAGCTCTAGTCAGGATATGCTAAACTGAAGTAGTGAGTCTTCAGCCGGGATTTAAAAGCTGAGACCGAAGGGGCATCTCTTATAGTAGCAGGCAGACCATTCCACAGTTTAGGGGCCCTGTAACTAAAAGCTCGACCTCCCACTGTTATTTTATTAATCCTTGGAATCATAAGCAGACCAGCATCTTGAGATCTTAATGTGCGCTCAGGTTTGTAACTCATGATAAGTTCAGACAAGTAAGCCGGACCTCGACCATTTAATGCTTTATATGTTAAAAGAAGGATTTTGAAATCTGCCCTAAACTTAACCGGGAGCCAGTGTAAGGATTTAAGAACTGGAGTTATGTGTTCGTATTTTCTTGTTCTTGTAATAATTCTTGCAGCCGCATTTTGGATTAACTGGAGGCTGTATAAAGAACAGTTTAAACATCCAGTGAACACCGCATTGCAGTAGTCAATCCTACTAGAGATAAATGCATGAATTAATTTCTCAGAATACTGTTTATTTAGTAATAAATAATAAATATTTTGTATTTGTAGGTGTTTTGAGTTAATTAGCTGATTAGAGTGTGGCACCAGGTGTCTTCAATATTGAACCTTTTCACAATATTCTAATTTTCCGAGATACTGAATTTGGGACTTTCATTAGTTGTCAGTTATAATCATCAACATTAAAAGAAATAAACATTTGAAATACATCAGTCTGTGTGTAATGAATGAATCTAATATACAAGTTTCACTTTTTGAATGGAATTACTGAAAGAAATCAACTTTGTCATGATATTCTAATTTTATGACCAGCACCTGTAGTACGCTACCGTGGCTGTTCGTTTGTCTGTCCAGGATTTTAAATCACCTGTAGCTCACAAACCGTTTGACTAATTGACCTGAAATTTGGTACACATATACTAAGTGATCTGCTTTCGGGATCCAAGGTTATTCCTCTTCTTATTATTATTTTATTTTAGTGTAGAGTCATCTCTCGTCAGCATCCAGCATGTGGTGCACGCCGTTCTCATCCCTACCACCTTCGCCATCACTTCCTCTACCTCTTCATATCTCAAATTATTCTTGAGGCAGATTGAAGACTTAAATGCCAGCTTAAGTGAAAAATTAAAGAAAACATACTCAGTAATTGCAACACAAACACTGACTTAATCAATTTTATCGTGAAAAGATGCCGACGGAAGAAGAGAAGAAGCGGGCCACTAGGGTAGAGAACAGAAGAAGAGCTGCTCAGGAAGCAGTAAGCGCATCAACCTCTGAGCAAACGAATGATAAACATACAGAAAAATAGGATGAAAACTAGGAATGCTTAAGTCAAGTGTATTCACTGCAAGTTATCATGTAGTGCGCTGTTACTGTTACTATATATTAAAGAGTTCTGTTTTGTCCACATATTAGGGACTTTTTCAAAGCTCAAAGTAACAATTTCATAGGCAATGAACCCTTCATAGAATGAAGTGGTTCTTCGTCAAGTGAGGAACCACACAACCCAATGAGTGCTATTACAAAACCATGTAAGTGTTTAGGGTAAAGCACCAATGTGGGAGGATGCCTGTCTGGATTTAGTATTTTGAAATACCAGGATAGAACTGAGCGTGTAGAGGTGATTAAACCATTAGGGTCAAATGACCGTCATCTTATATATAAACGTCTATGTGTGGAAGTGAGAGGTGGAGTCGGGCTAAGGGCTCCACCTCCGAGGATACACAAACGAGGCCAGCACGTCGGCAAAATGAAAGCTCCAAAGAAAGAGTCACTCGCTTAGCCGCTAATAACACAAGCGAGGTGAGTACATCGACAAAACGAAACCTCCTAGGAGAGAGACGCCCAGAGTAATTCATGTCAGTTACCTGACATCTCTACGTTTCATTTTTTTTTCTGACTACAGTGATCCCTCGCTATATCCCGCTTCGCCTTTCGCGGCTTCACTCCATCGCGGATTTTATATGTAAGCATATTTAAATATATATCGCGGATTTTTTGCTGGTTCACGGATTTCTGCGGACAATGGGTCTTTTAATTTCTGGTACATGCTTCCTCAGTTGGTTTGCCCAGTTGATTTCATACAAGGGACGCTATTGGCAGATGGCTGAGAAGCTAGATTGCTTACTCTTTGCTTACTCTTCTCTCTCTATTGCGCTGACTTTCTCTGATCCTGACGTATGGGGATTGAGCAGGGGGGCTGTTCGCACACCTAGACGATACGGACGCTCGTCTAAAAATGCTGAAAGATTATCTTCACATTGCTATCTTTTGTGCAGCTGCTTCCTGAAACGACATGCTGCACGGTGCTTCGCATACTTAAAAGCTCGAAGGGCACGTATTGATTTTTGACTGAAAAACAAACTCTGTCTCTCTCTCTCTCTCTCTCTCTCTCTCTCTCTCTCTCTCTCTCTCTCTCTCTCTCCCTGCTCCTGACGGAGGGGGTGTGAGCTTCGCATACGTAAAAGCCAAACAGCCCTATTGATTTGTTTGCTAGAGATTGTTTTCTCTATCTATGTGACATTCTGTGCTCCTGACACGCACTCCTTTGAAGAGGAAGATATGTTTGCATTATTTTAATTGTGAGACAGATCTGTCATCTCTGTCTTGTCATGGAGCACAGTTTAAACTTTTGAAAAAGAGACAAATGTTTGTTTGCAGTGTTTGAATAACGTTCCTGTCTCTCTACAACCTCCTGTGTTTCTGCGCAAATCTGTGACCCAAGCATGACAATATAAAAATAACCATATAAACATATGGTTTCTACTTCGTGGATTTTCTTATTTCGCGGGTGGCTCTGGAACGCAACCCCCGCGATGGAGGAGGGATTACTGTATTTCAATAATTTCTAGGAACCTGGGCTTTTTACAGCACAGGGTTACACAGCTAGTACAGTACAATTCTCAGGGTTTCAGAAGAGTGTAAATAAAAAGACTAAAACCGTTATGTTCAACTTTGATTATGGCAAATTTTAAGTAGATGTGGCGAAGTCTAAAAGGGATGAACTGGGATAAGCTTTTACATGTGGAGCAGTGGAGCAGGTTTAAAAATATTGTATATCTAATGCACGATCGGTAGATCCAGAAATTTGGGATTAATAGGAAATTAAAGAAAACTATTCAGTGAGTTTAAAGAAGTTGATAAAGAAGCAGCAAGAGAAAAAAAAACAGACGAATAAGGCGTGTAAGAATAATAACTCCAATGTGAAGCAAATAGCATATGAGAACATGAAGGCAAACCATCAAGAATCTTATTATTGAAGCCGAAAGGTGGCAGGAGAGGAATGTTGCAGATTAAGCAAAAGACGACCCAAAGAGATTCTTTCGGTATTTTAGTAGTTAAAGAAGAGTCTAGGAGGAGGTGAAGTGCATCAGGAATAATAAAGGGGAATTAAAAAAATACAGACATTGAATTAGCGGATTCTCTAAACTCATATTTTTCTGCGGTCTTCATAAGTGAGGAAGTGGATAACCTCCCAGTGGTAACAGGGACTACTAAGGAGGTACTGAGGGATTTGGAAATTATAGAGGGAGAAGCACCGCTGAGATTAAATGGCTGAAATCAAACATGTCACCAGAACCAGATAATATTTATCACAGAGTGCTTAAGGAGGATACAGAGTACAAATATAAACCCTTGATGCATATTTTATGAAGTCACTGTACACTGAGGAGATTCTGAAGGAGTGAAAAATGGCAAATATTATCTCGTTATATAAAAAGGGTGACTGGGTAGATCCAAGCAACTATAGGCCAGGAAGCTTCACGTTCATCACAAGTAAACTAATGGAAGGAATAATTAAGGACTGAACAACACATAACAAGAACAGGAGTTTTACTGAATGGTCAACATGGGCTCAGAAGATGGAGGTCATGTTTAACTAACATGCTGGAATTATATAGGAAGTAACAAAAGGATATGATATTATTTATATGGACTTTAAGAAAGCATTTGATAAGGTGCCATGTGAGAGGGTGGGCATCAAACTACAAGAAGTGGCAGTTCAGAGTGATGGTGTGCAGATGGGTGCAGAATTAGCTCAGACACAGGAAGCAGATGGTGATGGTGTGAGGAACCTCATCAGAATTGGCTGATGTTAAGAGTGGTGACCAGCAGGGGTTATTGCTGGGGCCTCGGCTATTGTTAATAGATATAAATGATTTGGATAGGAATATAAGTAACAAGTTGGTCAAGTTTGCCGATGATACCAAGATAGGTGGATTGGCAGATAATTGAGAATCCATTGAATCATCACAGAAGGACATGGACAGCATACAGGCTTGGGCAGATTTCTGTCAGATGAAATTTAATGTCAGTAAATGTAAAGAATTATACATAGGAAGTAAAAATGTGAAGTTTGAATACACAATGGGAGTTCTGAAAAGCAAAAGTACGCTTTATGAGAAGGATTTAGGACTTGTAGTAGACTTGACACTATCAACTGTCAGACAACATTCAGAAGCCATTAAGAAGGCTAACAGAATGTCAGGTTATATAGCACCTTGATATGTGGAGTACAAGTCCCAGGAGGTTCTGCTCTAGCTTTATAACACACTGGTGAGGCCTCATCTGGAGTACTGTCTGCAGTTTTGGTCTCCAGGTTACAAAAAGGACATAGCAGCACTAGAAAAAGTCCAGAGAAGAGCAACTAGGCTGATTGCAGGGCTACAGGGGATGAGCAATGATGAAATGTTAAAGGATTAGGAGTCGTAGTGGACATAGCAGCACTGGAAAATGTCCAGAGAGGAGCAGCCAGGCAGATTCTAGGGTTATAATGAATGAGATATGAGGAAATGTTAAAGGATTTAGGAGTCGTAGTGGACTCTAAGCTATCAACTTCCCGACAGTGTTTAGAAGCCATTAAGAAGGCTAACAGAATGTCAGGTTATATAGCGCCTTGATGTGTGGACTCATATGGAGTCCTGTGTGCAGTTTTGGATAAATGTATGAGTAAAGGATTCAACCAAATAATTAAATTCAGCTGGCCGCAGTGAAGGATATTGTAAAAGATTTATATCAGTCACACGGAAGAAATGTATGCTATCATCTGTCTTCTAATTTTATTTATTTTTGAGCGTGAATAGTTTAAAAAAAGTAGCGGGCTTCTAGCATTATTTCTATCTCCTATCCTCTGGTAATGTTTTGAAAATTTTGGTGGAACACAAGCTGTATTTGTCACTGCCAGCAAACATGCCTGGATGATGGAAAGATTCAGTATCTAATGGCAAGAATGAGGATCTGTTTCTCATCAAAATTCACTGCTAAATATTTTCCACTCAGTCCTGCTGTGTGTTTGCATGTGCTGTTGCTCTGCGCCTCGGCTTTGCACTTTCTGTCATTATTTTTGCAGTTTATCTTCGCCCCAACACAAGACTCAGTTACTCCTAGTCGCTCTCTGCGGCGGCTCCTGGTTTTATTTAGCATATTCAAGTAGGAAATGTTCAGTTGCTCAAAAGCAGTCGGGTCGCTCTCCGCTATGGTGATTATACATCACTGAGACTTCAGGACTGCTTCAGGGAGCTCTGGAGCGGCTTATTTTGACTCCATAATGAGAGGCTCTCAATTGACCGATTCTTCAAAGGCTTTAGAGGGTGCAACACTGCAGTCACTTTAAGGAAATGAGATTATTATGGCGGCATGAAAAGGAACATAAATACTTGTCAGCTGACCTTATGTAGGAGTGCAACAAAAACGCAAATATTGGAGAGAGAAAGGAGGCCAAATAAACTCAGACATCTCCCATTGCTCAGAAGCTCCAGAAAGGGGAAACATGGTGGAATAAGGAAAAGTGCATGACCGAACTGAGCGTCGCGTAGACACTTCTGAAAATAATAATCATTATTATTATCATTATTAAACAAACTGACAATTAAGAGAGCAATTAGGATGCTATTTAAATTATTAACTCATTGCTGTTTTAAATATTAAGCAAATCTCTATTTTATGTTAATGTTATAATTGTAATTATTCGGTAAACCTGTCTGCATTTCATAATTTAGTATTGTAATTGTTTTGCTACATAAATCTGCAGTCTTTATATAAATCAACTACCCCTTATGATTATCATTATGGGGCGGCACGGTGGCACAGTGGGTAGCGCTGCTGCCTCGCAGTTAGGAGACCTGGGTTCGCTTCCCGTGGCCTCCCTGCGTGGAATTTGCATGTTCTCCCCGTGTCTACGTGGGTTTCCTCCCACAGTCCAAAGACATGCAGTTGATCCTAAATTGTCCCTAGTGTGTGTTTGGTGAGTGTGTGTGCACTGCAGTGGGCTGGTGCCTTGCCCGGGGATTTGTTTCATGCCTTGTGCCCTGTCCAGGCTCGGATTGGTTCCAGCAGACCCCCGTGACCCTGTAGTTAGGATATAGCGTTTTGGATGATGGAAGGATTATTATTATGAAGAAGGTGCCTGAGTTGTCTCAAAATGCTTGCATATTGTAATCTTTTTAGTTAGCCAATAAAAGGTGTCATTTTGCTTGACTTCTCACTACAATATTATGAAGCCACTCGACATTTGTTTAATAATTTAGCTACTCCTTAGATAGATAGATAGATAGATAGATAGATAGATAGATAGATAGATAGATAGATAGATAGATAGATAGATAGATAGATAGATAGATAGATGTGAAAGGCACTATATAATAGATAGATAGATAGATAGATAGATAGATAGATAGATAGATAGATAGATAGATAGATAGATAGATAGATAGATAGATAGATAGATAGATAGATAGATAGATAGATAGATAGATATGAAAGGCACTATATGATAGATAGATAGATAGATAGATAGATAGATAGATAGATAGATAGATAGATAGATAGATAGATAGATAGATAGATAGATAGATAGATAGATAGATGTGAAAGGCACTATATAATAGATAGATAGATAGATAGATAGATAGATAGATAGATAGATAGATAGATAGATAGATAGATAGATAGATAGATAGATAGATGTGAAAGGCACTATATAATAGATAGATAGATAGATAGATAGATAGATAGATAGATAGATAGATAGATAGATAGATAGATAGATGTGAAAGGCACTATATAATAGATAGATAGATAGATAGATGTGAAAGGCACTATATAATAGATAGATAGATAGATAGATAGATAGATAGATAGATAGATAGATAGATAGATAGATAGATAGATAGATAGATATGAAAGGCACTATATGATAGATAGATAGATAGATAGATAGATAGATAGATAGATAGATGTGAAAGGCACTATATAATAGATAGATAGATAGATAGATGTGAAAGGCACTATATAATAGATAGATAGATAGATAGATAGATAGATAGATAGATAGATAGATGTGAAAGGCACTATATAATAGATAGATAGATAGATAGATAGATAGATAGATAGATAGATAGATAGATAGATAGATAGATAGATAGATAGATAGATAGATAGATAGATGTGAAAGGCACTATATAATAGATAGATAGTGTGACACCTGGACGGGGCTCATGCCCAGCTGGGATGCCCAGGAAGACAGGAGGAGGGCTCATTCCTCCTCCAGACTTCAAGGGGGCGTCCGCCCTGGTTGTATTGGGGGCCACAGGTACAGAGCTTGGAAGCTCTACCCTGTAGGGGCCCGTGGCCACCGCCAGGGGGTTCCCCGATTCCTTGGGGACCCTGGACCCCAGCGCTTCTGCCACACCCGGAAGTGCTGGGGGGAAGAAAAGAGGGAACACCTGGAGTGCTTCCGGGTATGCAGCGGCACTTCCGCCACACTGGGGAGTGCCGGTGGAAGATTGCCGGGGAGCATCTGGAGCACATCCAGGTGACTATAATAGGGGCCACGTCCCTTCAGTCATTGACAAGAGTCAGGAGGAAGTGAGATGATGTCAGCAGGAAGACAAGGAGGCGGCCTGAAGAAGGCATTGTTGTGTGTCCAGGGTTTGTGAGCACTTGGACTGTGTACATATTGTGAATAAACGTGTGTTGGGTGACATGAGAGTGTCTGCCTGTCTGTGTCCGAGCCAGCATCCACAATAGATAGATAGATAGATAGATAGATAGATAGATAGATAGATAGATAGATAGATAGATAGATAGATAGATAGATAGATAGATAGATAGATAGATAGATAGATAGATAGATAGATAGATAGATAGATAGATAGATAGATAGATAGATAGATAGATAGATAGATAGATAGATAGATAGATAGTCCTCTATTGAAGTGATGTTACCAGCCCAGCACACCACATTGTATAATATCCCACTGGTTATCCCGGAGTTACTGAATATTTAAAGGAGGTTGTTTCCCACATCAATGAAATGGAGTCTCCTAAATGTCCTTTACTTTATAGTTCCTAAGTCTAGCACCAAATCTGAGAATGTTTCTGGGTAACACATAAATAGAGGATTGTGGGCATCTGAAATCTGAATGAAAAATCAGCACAGTGTCACAGAAGCGACAACTGCACTTTCAGTTAGTTTTGTTTTTTTGTTTCTTATTAGCCATATGTGAGATAACATTTATTTTTCACAAATGTAATTTACGTCTATAGAAGTACAACCATCTGAATATCTGTTAACAATTAGCATCTCTCCACTGTAAGGTTCAAATGAAATTATGACATTCATTTGTGAAAGATGTAACCTGTTTGGCTGAGCCGAGTTATGGCACAGCTGGTGCGCACAATGAATTTTCTGTTTTATGTGCCGACTATGAAGTAACTAAAGCAGATTTTTTTTTATAACAAAATAAATGTTATTGTTAGTTTTGCTCAATTTTAAATTGCATTTAATTTGTAGATTAAAACAAAACATTAGTTTCCCTATGTTTATACTACATTTAAAAACCATGATATAGATTTTCATTTTAAATTTTTCCCATTTTGCATAACATTGTTCATCCTGCCTGGCTACACCACAATCTTCAGAAAATCAGTTCATTGACTGTCATTTTGTTTAAAGGGAGTAGATGACCCCAAGTTGCACATGTGTGATAACTGAATTAGGTTGTGAAATTCATGGTGGGGCTGGGGGGGCGGTGATGAAGTTTTAATGATTTTAGGAGGCTTCAGTTGGCTCAACAGAGTCACCAGTTCACCAGTACTATCAAGACAAATTCTGAGCACAGATGAGTGCACCTGGTCAATAAAGGGAATTCTGCTTTTGATTGAGACATGTGAGCCATTCAGCAGCCAAGAAGAAAGACTGGAGAAAGGGACAGGCATGTCATGAGCCTCACGTGATGAGAGGACAATATAAAGTCAGACTCTGAGTGTGTTTACAGAAATCCGGTTTCGAAAATGAAATCTAAACTCTTATTCCAGATAGAAAAAGAATTGAAAAGAAGTTAATTAACAGCAAAAACATGGCAATAATAAAAAAAGGGTTAGAATTGAAATCTGCAGCCACTGGGGCCCTCCAGGACCGGAGTTGTGGACCACTGCTCTAACGTTTAC